>NC_090745.1:56812821-56852821 GCF_036898095.1 Palaemon carinicauda | reverse complement strand
CTGGAGTTTATGTATATAAAAACGGATGTTCTGTAAGAAAGTTACTCAGTTGCTTTCATCCTGCCTTCTTAGTCACAGCCTCTCTCGGCCCGTCACACTGGTGACCCCGGAAGTTGACTCGCTCCTCCCGCCTTCCACCCACCGCCCCCGCTCCTCTATCATTGGTACTACGGCAGACTCCAAGGAAGTTGGCGCCGACCCATTGAAACTTTCGTCGTACGCCAGCGGAAAAGCGTTTGCTTGGTTTCACGCCGCAGAAGTCCAGTTCCACATCAAGGGCGTGACTCGCTCAACCACCAAAAGGAGATTATGTTCTCGCAGCGATACCCAAGGACACCTTCCCGGAAATATCCGACTGGCTTTGTGAATAAGGAGACACCCCAATACCGTATGACGCCCTCAAAATATACCTTCTGCAACAGTACTTGCCGTCGCCAGCCGCCCATATAGCAAAGCTTTTTTAGCTCTCAACAACCATTGGAGGACCAAAGCGATTCGCTTGCCCTCAGGAAAATGACCAGTATCACTCGCCTGCAACCTGCCGCAGACGGCTCTCCTCATGAGGTGAACCTACTTCATGCACTTTGGATACGGCGTTTCCCCGAACCTGTACGCGCTGCAATACCCAATGTAGATAGTTTCCCAAAAAAAGACTTGATGACCAAAGCCGACGCCCTTATGGACAGCCACTTCAGGATCTTCAAGACCTCCATCAACGCCTCCACTCCTGACAAAGAAGACACCTATCCAACGTCAACCGAAGCCGACGTGAATGCCGTAGGATATACACACCTACCACGTGACGAGCCAGAGCGGCGACAAAGCCACCCATCACCCACCACTCGCTTGCGCCCCAACCAACGACTTCTACAGCCTCTTACTACTGCCCATCAGCCCCAGTTTTGCTACTACCACTACAGATTCGGGGCAGCCACGAAGAAATGTGCCAAGGATTGTCAGTGGCCGAAAAAACGTGTAAGTAGGCCATCGCTAGTGGCGGTGGCCTCCCGTGTTTCTAATCTTTTCTTTTTACATGATGCAGGAACAGGAGTGCAATTTTTGGTAGACACGGGTGTTTGTCGTTCTCTTTTGCCAAGGGAACTCTTCAGGACATGACGTAGTCTGTCTACGTCTGCCGACGTCCGCCTGGTAGTTGCCAAAAAATCTGCAATACCTACCTACGGTTATAAGAACCTCACATTATCGTTTAGAAACAGTAAATTTAATTGGAAGTTTCTCGTTGCTGACGTCACATTGCCAATCCTCGGCGCGGATTTCCTCTCTCATTTCCACCTTCTGGTCGATGTCGCCCACCAACGATTGGTCAACGCAGACTCGTACTTGTCGACACCTCTTCAACCCGCCCCCTCCAAACCTTGCTTTCCACATCAGCGCACCCACAGATGCCTACGCCCATCTCCTCACGTCGTACCCGGAAGTTTTCCGTCCAGAACTTTGCCAAACGCCCACGGCCCCAGCCAAGCACGGTATTTATCACCATATCAAGACGACGGGACACCCAGTCTTCGCAAAATTCAGACATGTGGCACCGGAACGATTGGCAGCTGCCAAACAGACGTTCACCGAAATGGAAGAAATGGGCCTTTGCCAAAAGGCCTCCAGCCCATGGTCGTCACCGTCCGTGCGGGGATTACAGGCGGCTGAACATGCAAACTGAACCGGATCACTACTCCCTCCCAAATATCGCCGACGTGACCTCTTACCTGTACAAAGCGAAGGTTTATGCCACGCTCGACCTCCTGAAGGGGTATTATCAGGTGCCTATGAACACAGATGACATCCCCAAGACCGCTATCACCACTCCGTTTGGTACATACACTTTCAATTACTCCTATTTTGGCCTTCGTAATGCTGGGGCCACTTTTCAACGTCTCATAAATGGCATCTTAGGGGACCTCCCCTTCTGTGTATGTTATATGGACAACATACTTGTGTTCTCTTCAACAAAAGAGGAACACCTCCGTCACCTGCGCATCGTACTTGACCGCCTGCAACAAAACGGCCTTGTAGTCCAGTACGACAAGTGTACCTTTGGCACCAACGAAGTGTCGTTCTCAGGGCACCGCATCACTCCTGAAGGAGTCCATCCCCTTCCTGAAAAGGTAGCAGCCGTTCAGAACTTCCCCACGCCCTCTACCGTCAAAGCTTTGCAGGAATTCTTGGGCATGATCAAATATCACCATTTTCTGCCAGCCATTGCCGCCACTCTTGCCCCCCTGTATGCCTCCCTCAAGGGCAAGCCTAAAGACCTGAAGTGGGGTCCCCTTCAAGAAGCGGCCTTCTGCAGTGCAAAGAAGGCCCTATCAACCACTGCAGGTCTCACTTTTCCTATCCCACATGCCCCTCTACTTCTCTCCACCGATGCCAGCGAAGTCGGTATTGGTGCAGTACTCGAACAGGTGGTCAACGGCTCGCCCCACCCATTGGCCTTCTTCAGCAGAAAACTGTCCAAGGCAGAATTCGGTTATTCTACCTTCGATCGCGAGTTGCTGGCGGTGCACTTAGCTGTCCGTCACTTTCGCCATTTCTTAGAAGGTACGCCCTTTGTCATTCGCACAGACCACACGCCTTCACTCAACAGTCTGACGGCTGGTCCGCCCGTCAACACCGATATCTCTCCATCGTGGCTGAATACAATTGTACCCTTCAATACGTCTCTGGGAAAATGAATCCTGTTGCCAATGCCCTGTCAAGAAACACGTTGGGTGCCGTTCCACTGGGAATGGATTAAAACGCCTTGGCTGAAGCCCTACAACAGGATCCAAAGTATCAAGTATGTAGGACCTCCTGCACATCCCTCCGTTGGGAAGAAACACCCTCGACGACTCCAACACCACCCTCCTCTGTGACGTCAGTACTGGTAGACCGTGACCTTGGATTCCTACTCCCATGCGCCGATAAATGTTTGATTTCATTCATGGCCTTTCACATCCCTCGTGCCATTCTACTGCACAGCTGCTGAAGACGAAGTTCATTTGGCACGGCATTTCTAAGGATGCTTAGGATTGGGTCCGCGCCAAACTTCCAAAGTACATTGACACACGGATTCAGGAGTAGGCACTTTCCTCAACCTCAGCGTCGTTTCGCCCACATTCACGTCGACGTTGTAGGCCCCCTACCCACATCACAAGGACATCGATACCTGTTTACCGTCATCGACCGCTCCACTCATTGGCCTGAAGCCAATCCCATGGAAACTGCAATGTCTGTCCCATGTACATCTGCCTTACTCTCTGGATGGATTGCAAGATTTGGTATCCCTGAGCATTTTACTTCTGACAGGGGTACCACTTTCACCTCTCAATTGTGAACATCATTAACGTATCTCCTGGGCATCACCCTACATCAGACAACTGCCTACAACCGCGCTGCCAACAGAATGGTTGAACGTTTTCATCGCACCCTCAAAGCAGCTTTGATGTCCCACTGCAAGGATTCCAACTGGTTTACTCAGCTTCCCTGGGTCCTCCTGGGACTAAGGACCACTCCTAAAGACGCCCACCACGTCTCGGCAGCTGAAATGGTGTACGGCGACCCGTTGGTCGTCCCTGCCGAATTTTTTCCCTCTGCAACCTCCTCCGATGATCTCCAGCGCATACGTCACGTCGTGGGAAAATTTACTCCATGCCGCCAGACTTACAAGCCCCCAGCGAAGCATCATATACCGACAGACTTGCACTCTGCAACGCACGTCTTCCTACGCAACGACACTAGCAAGCCACCACTAATGCCACCTTACACGGGCCCTTTCCTTGTGATCGGACGCAGTCCGAAAGCATTCCTACTAAACATTCGTGGCAAAGAAGACTGGGTCTCCATTGATCGTCTAAAACCTGCTTATCTCCTGCCAGATGACCCGCCTATAGTTCGCCTCTCTAGATCAGGGCGCCATATTTAACATGTACAGTATGTCATTTTTAGGGGGGGGAGCCATGTACCAACTGTGTGTCACATGATCGTACATAGTAACGACATTTCATTTTTGTATATATTATGCTTGTATCCTTGCTCTCCCCTCGCACTGATAGGGACCTGAAATAACATGTCTGTTTTTCTCACCGTTAACTGTTAACCAGTGCAGTTGTCGATTGAACATGAAATTGCCTTTTATGTTTTCTATGCCCTTTTTGCCTGGAGTTTATGTCTATATAAACGGATGTTCTGTAATAAAGTTACTTAGTTGCTTTCATCCTGCCTTCTTAGTCACAGGCTATCTCAGCCCGTCACAGTGGAATCATTTAAATATTTAGGAACTATGATCTCTAATACAGGATCTTTAGAATTGAAGTTTAATGAAATATTGAAAAAATTAAATCAGACAAAGGCTGGGTTAAGTAAAATTTGGAAATCAAATAGCCCAAAATTACATATAAAAATCAAGCTATATATCAGTTTAGTGAAATTGGTGTTACTTTATGGACATGAGTTGTGGTATGACAATGAAACAATATCTAACAGATTTCGTAAATTTGAGAACAAAGCCCTCAGAAGAATATTTAGAGTTAAATGGCAGGACAGGATTAGAAATGAAACTATAAGAGATGACATGAGTGCCTTATGTGGATGAGATCACGGTGAGGGATAGATGGAGATGGTTTGGGAATGCTCTTAGCATTCTCCAAGAGAGATTAGTTCATCAAACTTTCAACTGGGCTCCACAATGCAGTAAAAGAGTTGGAAGACCCAGGCCTACATGACTGTAGACTATGAAACGTGAAGTAGGAGATGATGAATGGAGAAGTATTAATTGAAAAGCTGAAGATAGAGACGGCTAGCAAAAACTAACCGAGGCCCTTTGCGACAATAGGCATAGGAGATGATTATGACGATGATAATAATATATACATTTACCACTAGTCAAGTTGCAACTCTAGCTGGATCTAAATGCTTTAAGCCCAAGGACATCAATAGGGCAAGTGGTCCAGTGTAGACAAGAAACTGAGAATTATATTAAAGAGAATTAAATTAAATCAAATATTCCTATGACAGATAACAAAATTAAACACATACTGTAAGTAATAAACTATGATATGAAACTCATGTCACTCTGCTAAACAGAAAACCATCCATACCACCCATGAACTTCTGAAATTTCAAGATTTAATTATTTAATAGGCAAGAGCAACATAAAAAAAGGCCAGAATGAAACTTCAAAAATTATTTGTAGCATTGACGAATGTTAGAACTAAATGCAATAGCTGGTATAGTACGAGATCTAAATGCAAAGGATGGTTAAACTCATGAATTTTTTAAAGAGATATGCACACTGAGCAAATTGGAAAAAAAGTAGCAGAGATTATCATCCAGATAAAGGATAAAGAATGAATATACCACAAGTTTTTCCCCAACAAGTTATGGTGAGAGTCAGCTGCTAAAGAAGAGACAGGAGTACAATATTAAAAAAATGGCAGACCATATGGCTTAAAAACCTTTCCTCAGGATAGATGCATCTCCTTCTATCTTTAAAGATTAGACCAACAAACCCCTTCTTTTTATTTGAAAAGAGACTGTATACATATCTCAAAGGTAAATTTATAATATAGTATTACACCTAAAATTTAAAAAAAGCAGCATTTAGTTTTTTCAAATCAAAGAAAAGATTCAGGTGAGGAGGATTCGATGCGCTTGACCTACTACAATATTGCACAATATTTACACCATGAGCAATTTCTAACAAGAACTCTTTTAATGGATTCAGCAACCATAGGGCTATATTCAAGGTATGGGAACGATGTAGAAAGTAGCACCTGCATTTGCAATAAGCCTGTTTTCAAGGTTAAACCACATATCATGTGAATATAAGAATGGAAAAGGGTCAAGAACACTACCCTGAGGAACATAAACTATTATATATTATTGTAATCATTAAGGTTTCTGTCAACAACTATTTAACAATTTACTGTTAAAAAGATCCATAATAATATAAAAAAATATTACCCAGTAACTCCTCTGTTCAAGTTTGGAAACAAGGGTAACATGATTAATAGTCGGTCAAGGCAGCTAAAGAATAATCACACAAACTTCATGACCACAACCAGGGGATTTCTACACAATACTGTATATAGCAAGAAGAACATCACAAGCTCCATACAGTTTGGAAAAGTCTAACTTTAGAATATAGAACAGATGATTACTTTCACCATATCTATTCAGATGTTTTGCCAACAGACATTCAAAACTTTAAATATGAGCATTATATAAATAGACAGGTAATCACTAGGGCTAAAGCAACAAACCTATTTAAGAACATATTTCTTTCTAACTTGTGAAATATAATAGACAAATCAAGAGCTAAGAAATTGGATTTCTTTATATAAAAAGGGAAAGATACTATTTGGGTTTATATCTTCATATGGTTAAAAAAAGGTCTTGATATCTAACGAATGTAGAGTCAAAAAAGTCAGTTTAGCTTCATAAAAACAGTAATTAACGCCATTTAGTTTTGACGTTCTGCTTACTGACAAGAACCATAGGCCAAGTCCCTTCCCTACACCTATAGTAAATGTGATCAGGATTCAAACCAGGTTAGAAAGAGTAGCTGCTGTCTTACCACTTGTGCTATCACTCCTTTTTCCAAGGTAGTGACGTAAAACTTACTCATAGTTACCAAATTTTCAAGAGATACTTACTGGCCTTACACAAAAATAAATGTGGAAATTACTCCTGTAACATAAAATAAAGATAGAAACATACTAAACCCAAAATATTCATTGTAGTTTTCAGACAGCGAATATTCAAACAACTACTAGACTATATTTACCACTACACCGGGCTGACAGAATTCCCATTACTTTCCAGCCAGACTGAATATTCCCTTTGCTTCCTATCTTGTCACCATAATTTTAAATTTGTCTGTAATAATTTTGGTGCTCTCCTCTACATTCTACTAGTCTATTTGTTGAATAATCCATAAAATCCCCTTACCTTTGGTTATGCTATTAGCACGGAGTCAACGTGCAGCAACAGCAATATTGAGAGGCCTCTCTAGGCAATATCTGTCTAACATTCCTACCACTGTCTTCATTCCAGATCATGTGTCATGTTATAGCAGCATCTCTTACTTAGTATTCAAACGAATGGAATTACAAGTAAAGTCATAGAAAGGACAGGAAATTTAAGTGAATGATCGCAGTATAAGAAAAAAAACCTACGCATGGAATGTCAAGTAGTCTACGTTTGTAAATGTTAAGTGTTATATGGTGATTGGGATGGGAAGCTGCACAGAATAATGGAAGCGTTTGGAAGGAAAAAGTGTGAAATTTAACTTTACCGAAAGCAAAGTTATGAGCAAGAAAGGGAAGCAAAAAGATCGAGCAACAATTTCTCGCATGGATGTTGGATAGAGAGGAAGTTTTTGTCTTATGCAGGAATCAAAGTTTAAGTATGCAAAAATGTTAATCATGCAGAAGAAGAAAGCAGTTGGCAAAATAGAATAAAATGTTTATAAGAGGAAAAGAGTATTTAATAATATATAGGCTAGGATGTAGGAAGAGGTCAGCGAGTCGACTCTCCTTAGGTTAGGGGAAGTGAAGTGTTGATCCTCCTAGTTGATGAGAGAACATATATTCAGAGTAAGAGGGCTGAAGGGATCATAAATACAGATAAATAACAAGATAGATTAGATTAAGTTAGTTTGGTCACCAAGACTCAATGGGGGATACTACAAAGGTATAGAGTCTATAATTTGGAAGTTCTAGAAGGGAGCTACAGAAGAAGACCACGGCTGCTAGATTGCTTTATGTAAAAATGTAAGGTTAGTGTTAAAATTAAAAAAAAAAAAAAAAACTACTTTCAAACACACCGCCCATCCACCTCACTATCAGGGTCGGTAATAACGAAGCAAAACAAGTTAGGAGGTGGGTGCACGTAAAATACAACCCTGAAAATCAACGCTCACTAACTGCTAAATCCTTTACAAATCGGATTTTATTCGAAATTAAGACTAACACTCTTAGATTCTGCATCTGGTTGAATAATTTGCTTATTTAACTATTTCATGTAGAAGATTAACTATTGTCAATCGTACAAAAAAAAAAAAAAAAATATTCCAAAACACTAATCTGCATAACGCCACCATCAGCAACTATGTCACCAGTCACCTAAAATAAATATTTACACACAACGTTACGCCCAACAGGTATATGGCTTGGTTGCCCAAATCAGCCAGCAAAATGATACGAAATTTCTTTTCAAACCACCATGTTAGACAAGTACGGAAGATGGCGAATTCAGTACCACAACATTCAGAATCATTAAATCTTGTATATATCATAAAAACATATGAGAAAATACATTCAGACTTAACAGAGCTGTGAAAGAACTTAATATTACGTGGTATCTACTCTTGTTGAGACAGAGAGAGAGAGAGAGAGAGAGAGAGAGAGAGAGAGAGAGAGAGAGAGAGAGAGAGATAAAATGTTCTGTACGTAGTGATACTTAACTCTTGTACCGGAACTTACGGACAAAACATTTGCCAAAGTTGTCGAGGATAAAAATGAGTCACACTTGTGGCATTTCTAATCAAACCGGTTCGACCTGATTGTCTTCTTAGCCACGCCATTACGAGTGAAGCAACAAAAAATACATTTTCTTTTCTTGAACATATAACTCTTTAATAATAATAATAATAATAATAATAATAATAATCATAATAATAATAATAATAATAATAATAATAATAATAATAATAATACAGAATCAATCATGAAAAGTCATTCCATATTTCCCATTTACGAAGTATATTTTACATGTAAAGGCGTGCCTGGAACTCTCTTACTCTACCAGACAGTTCTAAATCGGATGTGCGTCGTCTTCTTTCATTGTTCTTACAAGACTGTTGCGTACGTGCGTGATATAACACACATGAGTATTCCAACAATGGTAACTGTCAAATTGCTAATTGGCTTAACAGTAATGCTTGTAATTGACGTGTAGACTTCCATTATGTCATTCAAAACGCCACTGACAATCAACTCACCATCATTTTTATATACTGCAGTGTCAAAGGACTTACTTTAGAATTTGACTGCACTTATGAATTACGTGCAATAAAGCCATTAATCGTGTGCTCTATAGAAAGAATCGTACACAGTTGTAGGAGTATGCCAGAGGCCTTTTGAATCAGACTGTATATATTATGGAAACCTATACATTAATTACAAAAGAAGACTTGGGACAGGATGTCAACATATGTTTGCATTGAAGGATGAAAATGAAAATACTATTAACGATGGACGAAGTAAAAACAAATGCAGGGGATTGCTATACCATGCCATACAATAGTGATATAAGAAATAACTTTGCCCATAGAAATAATGAAACACTTTGAGCCGATACCAAACGTAACAGTAGGGGAAGTAAAGAAAGTATTAAAGGCATGAAAAGAGACAAAACAGCAGAAGATAGCCTAACAAAAGATTTATTGATAGATAGAGGAGATTTCATAGTAGTAAAACTGGCTGAAATTTACACAAAATGTCTACAAAAATGATCTGCACCTACAGCTTGGAAATCTTTATCTTTATACTGACTCACAATAAGGGAGACAAAAGACCAAAGAAATTACCGCCCAATAAGTTCACTCTCCGTAATATATAAAATATTTACAAAGATCATATTAGGTCGAATAGAAAGACAGGTAAACTTTAATCAACCAGCTAATGGAAAAATCAACGGAGTATGACAAATCACTATGTATGGCATTTACAGACTAAGATAAATCATTTTATTGTTAAAACTTCAGCAGCAATGAAAGCCCTTCAAGGACAAGGAATATATGAATCTTATGTTAGAACACTTGAAGATATCTATACAGGAAGAACAGTAATCCTAAGACTATATAAAGATAGTGAGAAAATTCCGATTGAGAAAGAAGTAAGACAGGGAGACCCCTCTCTCCGAAATCCTTCACAGTATACGTAGAAGTAGTTTTGAAAAATTTAGATAGGGAAAATGTAGGAATTAATATTGATATGGAATACCTTAAGAACTGAAGATTTGAAGATGACATAATTCTGTTTAGAGAATCATGGGAGGAATTGCAAAAGATGATAGAAGATGGGAATATAGTTGAATATAGCAAGCAGAAATGTAGGACTGAAAATGAAAATGAGTAAAACTATGATAATGTTCAAAGAAAATGCTGGGATATCAAATAAAGAGTTATGGACGAACCTCTAGAGATTGTTAATTGATAAATAATAAGGACATACAGTTAGTGTTTCTCCACGACGCGAGACCGAAATTAAAAGAAGGATAAGCATGGGATGAAGAGCGTTTGGGCAAACAAAATGAGATTATAAAATGTAAAATGCCCTTTTCTCTAAAGAGAAAAATATTTAACCAGATGGTCCTACCAGTTTTAGCTTATGCAACAGGAACTGAGAGCTTTGCTAAAGCCCTAGAACATAAGCTAGTTACAACTCAAAGAGCATTGGAAAGAATAATGATGGGAATAACACTTAGAGACACAAAAAGAGCAACATGGATAGGAGAGCAAACTAAATTAGAGGATATTATAACTGCATGTAAGAAAAAGAAGTGGACATGGGCAGAACATATAATGAGAAGACAGATAATACATGGACATTAAGAATAATAGACTGGTTCCCTAGAGACTGCAAAAGAAGCAGGGGAAGGCGGAGAAGACGACGGATTGACGACATAAGAAAGTTTGCAGGTGTGGACTGGCATAGAAATACCATAAAGAGAAATACCATAAATGGTTTATATATACATACACACACACACATACACACATATATATATATGTATATATATATATATATATATATATATATATATATATATATATATATGTATATATATATATATATATATATATATATATATATATATATATATATATATATTACACATGAAAATGGAAAAGATTCCTAGTGCACAGCCATTTCATTCCAAGGACCTAACCATATATAGTACTATCTTGGAATCCAAGCCTTTTCCGTATGAATCTTTAACGTTAATTTTTGAACTAGTAAGAACAGTTAGGCTTTCAGAAGCGTTCCACTTGTAGGAATATATCATCTCATTTATTCATAGGTTTAATATGAAGATTTCTTTATGTAAATGTTCATAAAAAGGAGACTTCATAAAAATACATCTTAAATAAAGGATTTATTAGCACATATTCCGAAAACCTAAGAAAAAAAAAAAAAAAAAAAAACAGCAGTTCTTTTAACAAATATGAGTGGCAATTTTTAAAACGAAATTTTAGTAAGAGCCTACCAAGCAAATATTGGAATAAATAATTTCTGGAATTCTTATTCAATCAATCAAATTATGAGAATGTCCACTGATATTTAAAACGTTATAAGCTATAAGAATGTCGCGCCTCATATATATAGCTCATTACAATCATTGATTTACTTAAGTGTAGTGGTGTCCCTACTTTCATTCAAGAAAACGTGTTTGGCGAGATATTAGGAAACGCCTTTACAAACTGTGGTTTGGTTATCTGCTACAAAGTTTTAACCTGTTTAAAAAGTTCTCATTGAGCGACGGTGCTCTAGCACTTGAAAGGGTAAGTTGTGTTTCAAGTGCAAAACCTAATGGAGTAGACAACCTAAAGCCCTCTTCTAGCTATTGGTCCAACACAAAGAAGGACAAGATTAAAGGAAGGCCAATAAAACAAATTAAATTTGAAGTGACTTCGCTTTCTATCGTGCTTGTAATTCCATTCTATGATAACATGTCAGGCAAACCGACACATTGCAAGTAAAGACACCTCTGCCTTTAGAATCAATCAAGGTACTAAATCTATTATCTAACCACAATTATAACAACAAAAGTATGCATTAGAGCTGTACAACTAAGACTCCTTGATTATCTAGTTACTTTCAATACATCCCTTGCTACTATGTTTTTTAATGTTATCTGAAAAGTGGGCTTTGATGGTAAAAATAAAAACTTTTTAATATTTTAGTATTAAATATACAGAAGAAGCACCTCATCATTAGATGAGTTGCAATTTGCCTCTTGCTCAAAAAGACGTATCAATAGAATTTCTAGCATTAAGATTATGAAGAATATGCATTGGTGAAACTCGTGTTATAGCTATTCCCCCCAGCCTAATATAAAAGGAGGTGACTGCTGGTCATATTACAGATTTAGACTAGATATGATATTGAGCTCAATTGAATGACATAACGTGGTGATTGTTTAATTTCATATTATTCTCCCACTCCAAGATTCCTAGGGCACAGCCATTTCATTCCAAGGACCTAACCATATATAGTGCTACCTTGGAATCCAAGCCTTTTTTTTTTTTTGTAGCATTTATGAAATATAGCTAATGACACAAAGTTTGATGCTGTTTGTGAGTCCCAATGTTAATTCTTCTTTTTTACCATTCCTGGAATCAAGTTTTTATTTTTGGATATCTACAGTCATCTGCAGCTGCAAGGACCTCTATTGTCTAATAAAAACACTTATATTATTATTTAGACATTGTTGGGAGCCATCTTTTCAGGTCATCTATAGGACGGTATTAGTACCCTTGGAATTAATCTTTTTTCTATCTTTTTTTGCAGATCACCGACGTAATCAGTTGATATGCCATGTCATAGTTTTGCATTGCATTTATTCCATATTATGTATCACTCTTTGCGACAGTGAAGAATCTTCACGCTTTTAAGTTCATGGGTAGCTGCATGCAACATTGTCTATTTTGCTTTCCTCAATAGAAGTTCATCAATGATTATTGTATGTTTCTTTGTGGATTTTTTCATCTTCACTTTTCATAAGCTTAGTATCTAACTCCTCTTTGCTAACATGGAATTGGCCCTTGTAAAAGTGTTCTCATGCGGTATAATAATAATAATAATAATAATAATAATAATAATCAAAAGCTGTATTCATTTATTTTACATGAAATGCAAGGAAAGACATATAATTTTTCTTTTGGTTGTTTTGAGACTAAGGGTCCCATTTTAGAGGGGAAACGGACGGAATATAGCTAAATCCAGATAGCTTTCTGTGCAGAATTTATTTAATTTTCTCTCCTAATTCATGAAAATTTATGTCAACTACTAACACTGTAGGAGTTTGTTAGCAAATAACAGAAGAATTAGCTCTGTTCTAATGAAATCTACCCACTGCTCTAGTGAACTTAGGTTGGGATAACTGTCGTTGCTGAATTCTGTGATGAAGAAAGGGTGACATGTCAGTGATTAAGAAATAGGATCAGGAAAGTTTGGTTAGGAACGAGTGGTTGGATAGTATGCCAGTGGAGGCGGAAATAACTTGGGTATGCCTGGAAGTTTTTTTTTTTTTTTTTTTTTTTTTTTTTTTTTTTTTTTTTTTTTTTTTTTTGGGAGGAGGGGGGGAGAGGTTCCTATAAGTGTGGAGGTAAGCATGTAGGCTGAATAGAAACGGTAAGGGCCCAAGAGAAGTAGAGGACAAAAAGCCTATTGAAAGTGACGAATTGTAAGAGGTAGAAAGATAGGGCAGACACAATGCATATCTATTTACCAAAAAGAGAGGGGAGTGGATTGAAGTTTGGTTGTTTAAATGAATGAATGCATGAAATATCCGCCACGTGTTATAATGATTCTGGGGGAAACTTGAGATGATGATGGGAAGTTTTGCAAGAACAAGACTAGGCTAATTGACATGGCGAAGGAATACTGTCTACTGCGTAATTGTACTTTGATGTACTTTATCCAAAATGTTACAGATTCATCATTGGTTCACACCCAACATGACTACCAAATTTGGTAAAAATCTCCACTGTAGTTTTTGTGTAAAGTTGCTCTCACACAAACAAACAGGGGAGAATACACACCCTTCCCAAAATGCAAATATTCATGACAATATTTGCAAAATGCATCTTTGTCGCAAAGGGTGATAAAATAAATTACAAATACTGGTCACGGTTCAAGATTAGGTCTATCTAAGGAACCAGCACGACTTACACCAGTTACTTTGCAACAGCATTCTTCCTACAGTCGATATTTGCGACAATTCTGTCGCTTTGGATTTTTCAAGTAGACAAGGTGAGATTGAGGAGGTAGGCGAGATGAAGGCCGAGGGGCTATTAGAAGTTCTCAAGATCCGAGACAAGGAATGGTGTGCAGGGAAAGGAAAGAAAGGAAGGGAAGGGATGGGAGACTGGCTCCTTTTGGCATCTGAGGGGAATTGGATGGAGAGAATGAAGGGAACGGGTTGGAGAGTTTGGGGGGATGGTGGTGCAGCATCTCCTAAGGATTTAGGATGGGGGGGGGGGTAAAGATTTTGAGATCCTTCCGTAAAGGAGGAATTTAGAGAGAGAGAGAGAGAGAGAGAGAGAGAGAGAGAGAGAGAGAGAGAGAGAGAGAGAGAGACTCCTTGTTAGATACAAAGAGAGTCAGCAACGTTTTAGATTACGCTGTCCCTAATCCATCACGAGTTCTTAATCCTATAAGGAGAGAGAGAGAGAGAGAGAGAGAGAGAGAGAGAGAGAGAGAGAGAGAGAGAGAGAGAGAGAGAGAGAGAGGGAGAGGAATGTTGTGGTTGGGGAGAAGGAGGGTTATTTCCTGCCAACCCCCTTAACACTTTCTATCCCGTCTCTCTCCCTCTGTGCACGTGGGCATACCAGATACGAGAATTATGAAGTAGATGCGGGCGTTAGAGGAGAGAGAGAGAGAGAGAGAGAGAGAGAGAGAGAGAGAGAGAGAGAGAATTCGTTCTAGATCTAGACTGATTCATACATATAAGACCAGGGAAAATCCACACTAAATGCAAAGCTCAAATATAAGTGATTTCTGATCCTGCTCTGTGCGTGGGAGCAATGTTTATTATTATTATTATTAATATTATTATTATTATTATTATTATTATTATTAGTTAAGCTTTAATCCTAGTTGGAAAATTAAGATGCTATAAGCCAAAGGGCTCCAACAGGGGAAAAAAAGAGCTCAATAAGGAAAGGAGACAAGGAAAGAAATAAAAATAAAAATGAAATATTTTAAGAACAGCAACATCATTAAATTAGATCTTTAATATAAAAATTATAAAAACTTCAAAAAACAACATATACAGAAATAATATAGAACAGCGTGGCCAAATGTACCCTCAAACAAGAGATCTCTAATACAAGAGTTTGGAAGGCCATGGTACAGAGGCTATGACACTACACAAGACTGAAGAACAATGGTTTGATTTTGGAGTGTCCTCCTAGAAGAGCTGCTTACCATAGCTAAAGAATCTCTTCTCCCTATACCAAGAGGAAAGTGGCCACTGAAAAATGACATAGCAGTCGTTAAACCCTTGACTAAAAAGAATTGTTTGGTAATCTTAATGTTGTATGGTGTATGAGGACAGAGGAGAATGTGGGAAGAATATGCCAGGCAATTCGGTGTATGTGTAAGTAAATACAAAATGAGTCCTAACCAAAAAGAGGGATCAATGGTACTTTCTAGCCAGTCAAGGGACCCCATACCTCTATAGGGGTGGGATGGAGGATTTTAATGGTGTCAAGACTCCAAGCCTTTGTTACTGCAAGTTAGGAATGAGGAAAGTGTGTATATATATATATATATATATATATATATATATATATATATATATATATATATATATATATATATATATATATATATATACACAGTGGAACCTCTACATGCAATCTTAAGTCGTTCCGGGAACTGCTGCGTATGTTAAAACAATCGTATGTTGGGGCAAATATTCCCACAAGAATACACTGTAATTTGTATAATTTGTTCTACAGCCCAAAAACCTATGATAACTCCTTAATAAATTACTACACATAATTACACATAATAATACAATTGCATTATACAAGAGATGTAAAAAAGAACAATTATAAAGAAATAATAAATAAAAAAGGGTTTTTAATTGTCACTTTACCTTAGACACAGGCCAACGCAGGCGTAGGAATTGCTACCCAGGAAGAGACTGACGGTTAGCGAGGAGGTACAAATGGTGACTGATAACGTACCGAACTTGCTCTAACTTACACTATGTGAATTTTAACCTAACTTGGCTTATTTATTTTTTTTTCAATTTTTATATATTTTTTTTTACATTTTTTTTCTTTTTGATTCTTAATTTTCATCACTTTCACTCAATTTTATTTTATTTTTCTTTGCTTCACTTTCTTTCTCTTATGGATTAAGCAGACATCATCGAATTGTGAAACTACACGGCAAACCTGAAGTTTCTGTGGGTAATACTTACCAATGAAATCAACCTTGTGTTGATGATGTGCTAACATCTCTCTTATTTCAGCCGAACAACCTCCTCGATGTCCTCCGACTCACTCAACTGCGCTTGGAACTCATCATTCTTCATGGCATGCAGCTCCTTGAGCTCCTCGGCAGTGAGCTCTTCATGATACTCCTCGACAAGTTCGGTGATGTCATCTTCATCCACCTCCAGACCCATGAACTTGCCAAGGGATACAATCTCTTCTACGTCTTCCTTTACGGCAAGCACAGGTTCAGGCTCGGGGCCAAAACCTTCGAAATCTCTGGGAGCAACAGCATCAGGCCAAAGCTTCTTCCAAGCTGAATTCAGTGTCCGACGAGTTACTCCCTCCAAAGCCTGATCTATGATCTTCAAGCAGTGCACAATATTGAAATGGCTCCTCCAAAATTCACGCAAAGTTAAGTTGGTACTTTGCATGACATTAAAGCACTGCTTAAATAAGTGCTTGGTGTAGAGCTTCTTAAAATTCGAGATAACTTGCTGGTCCATGGGCTGAAGGATAGGGGTGGTATTCGGTGGAAGTTACAGCACTCTGATAAAATTGAGTACTGGGGGGTGAGCGTGAGCATTATCCAAGCAAAGCAAGCACTTTAGAGGCAAATTCCTCTCCTGAAGGTACTTCTTGACAGCAGGACCGATAACTTGGTTTACCCATTCAACAAAGAAATGCCTAGTAACCCAAGGTTTGGATTAATACGCCAGAAAACATGCAGCATGTCCTTATTGACTCTGTGTACCTTAAATTCCCTAGGGTTTTCGGAATAATAA
The DNA here is from genome assembly GCF_036898095.1 of Palaemon carinicauda. NCBI lineage: Eukaryota > Metazoa > Arthropoda > Malacostraca > Decapoda > Palaemonidae > Palaemon > Palaemon carinicauda. The sequence continues at coordinate 56,835,805 of NC_090745.1, read as the reverse complement.
ACCAATAACGGCTTTATTTTTCAGTCCCTGCTGGCGTTGGCACATAGGGCAAAAGTCAACCGATCCTTCATAGGCTTATGTCCAGACATTTTCTTCTCTTCGGCGGTGATGTATGCTCGACTAGGCATCTTTTTCCATAACAGACCGGTTTCATCACAATTGAAAACTTGCTGCTCTACGTAGCCTTCATCTCCCCGGTCTTTTCGAACTTCTTAACAAAATCGTTAGCAGCCTTGGTGTCTGAATTTGAAGCCTCTCCGTGCTGAACAACTGAATAATTCCTGGTCCGTCTCTTAAATTTCTCGAACCAACTGCAAGACGCCTTGAATTCCACCGTTGTAGGATCGGTTGAACTCTCCCCCGCGTCATCCCCAGAGCCCTCCGCCTTCAAGTCACAATATATAAAGCTGGTCTTCTCACAAATGATCATTTCAGTGATCGTATCACCAACAATCTCTTTGTCCTTTATCCATATCAACAAAAGGCGTTCCATCTCTTCCAGGGTAGGGCTAGGACGTTTTGAAATAATGGGGATCCCCTTCAATGGTTTGACTGCTTTAATGGCTGCCATCTGCTTCATGATCGTCGAGATCGGAGACATATTCCGTCCATATTGCTTAGCCAGATCATTCACACGCACACCGGGCTCATGTTTTTCTATAATTTCTTGCTTCAATTCCAATGAAAACATTGCCTTCTTCCTTTTCTCGCCATTACTAATACCTGTACCGAAACTAAGCTTCTTAGAACCCATGATTATACGTAAAATCAAAAAGGAAATGTGAGAAAATTAAGATAATAAGCACTGTTAATAATGGACCGAACAGAGGACAACCACACGATGCACACGAGAACAGAGAACTGACCGACACGACACTCAATGGCGTCCCTCCGACGTGCTGCCGTCTACCGGCGAAAACAAGAAACTACGACCGACGCTTCGAGAAAATTCTACATGTATGATCTACGTCAGATGTTCGAACATGACTTCGGGTGTCGAAACGAAAATTTGATGGTATTTTACTTTAGAGTTAGGAACAATCATATGTAAAGGCCCATCGTATGTAGAGGTTCCACCGTGTATATATAAATATAAATATACATATATATATATATATATATATTATGTTTATACATATATAAGTTTATATCTACATGTATGTGTGTATATATATATATATATATATATATATATATATATATATATATATATATATATATATATATATATTTTATGTTTATACATATATAAGTTTATATCTACATGTATGTGTATATATATATATATATATATATATATATATATATATATATATATATACATACATACATACATACATACATACATACATTATATATATATATATATATATATATATATATATATATATATATATATATATATATATAACACTCTTTCCCCATTCCTAACTTACAATAACAAAGGCTTGGCATGTGATGCCCTTCTTACAATTTCCAATACTGTGCAGAAATCCCTTGATTGTGGTCAGGAAGTTTGTATTATTAGCCTTGATTTTGATGGGCCTTTTGACCGTGTTGATCATGAATCCCCTATTTTTAACCTCAAATAGTTGGGAGTTAGTGGGTATTCACTTGGCTTCAATGTTGAATTTCTAATTAAATAGATTGTAAATAGTTGTTGATGGGCGCCATGGTGAGTCTAGGGATGCAATACCTGGTGTCCATGAAGGTATGTGTTCTAGCTAATTACTTTTCATGCTATATAGACAGAATATGTTGCTGAAACCCTTAATAGAGATCTACCTAAGATTAGGGCATGGTGCAAATTATGGGGAATGAAGTTAATATTACGATTGAAATAAAATAGCAACTTCGTGTCGATAGAATTAAACTACGAATAAAAAAAAAAAAACATTTAATCTATATAATTCACTAGGTTAATATGCTGCAAAATCCTTTTTGTACTATGCTAACTTTAAGACCATAGCAAGACAAATATACCTTTATATGTATTTAAAATTGTGGCTAAACCACAATTCCCATTCCAATACTTAACTTTCCAAACTATTCCCTACTAAATGTCCACATTTTTCTTACACCCATCTTCCCTGCCAGCCAAAAGAAAAGTTGAAACCTAACCACAACTGTCTGAAAAGAAAAATGCCTCAATAACCGCTTCATAAACAAATACAGACTTACCAGCAACATGTTGGAAGCCTGGGGTTGCTAAATCCCTTAATAGAGTAGCTGAATCCCTTAATACAGATCTAGCTAAAATTAGTAAATTGTGCAGATTATGGGGGAAGCAGAATCTTAACAAAACTAAGAATAATTGTAAGTAGGTTAAGGACAGTGGCACCTCATCAACCATTGCATTGATAATGTTTTTTTAACTTGATTGCAAATTCTCTTTCAAGATTTTCGGTGGTCAGTCTATCTTGAAGAAATACTCTAATTCTTCCGTTCTATACCTTGCCCCGAACATCATTCTCCTGTCTGGTCTTCAGCTGCTGAATCTCATCTTAATTTGTTGGACAAAAACTTGCTATCTATTAAATTTCTTATTCTAGATCTTCATATTAATCTGTGGCATGATTCTTCAGTTAGTTTTTTGTGCATGTTGCATAATATTTTTCACAATTCTGACCATCCTTTGCATTCAGATTTTCCCAGACTGTACCATACAATACCTAAGCAGTTAATTCTAACAGTGTCGCCTTATCCATCATAAGATTTAACAGTACACAATATTCTAGAAGTTTTATTGTAGCGGCGACCAGATTATGGAATGATCTTCCTAATCTCGAAGTTGAATCGGTGGAACTTCATTAGTTCAAACTCGCAGAAAATGTTAAAACGTTAAACATGTTGGCATAAATTTTTCTTCATGATTTATAAATGACAGATCTATTTTAACGTTGTGACTGATCGTAAAATATTCTATATATTGTAGTCGTTACTTCTCATTTATGGTTATTTATTTCCTCATTCTTTCCTCACTGGGATATTTTCCATGTTGGAACCCTAAGGCTTGTAGATCCTGCTTTTCCAACAGGGGTTGTAAGTTTATTACATCTAGTGAATACCTTATATTAATGTAAACAATGTAAAGTACTGATGGTACGTTTTACACCATGGGCCCATGATTTTCTGTAAGGTTGAAAGACCAGCAATCTGTTATGTTATTAGATATCCATGTTTCAATAAGGATGGAAGCTAAAAATCCCGGAGCGGAGCCACTATATTATACTCATATAATATATAGGATGATTGTCGCTCCATAATAACATTCCGATACCATCAAAGTTGAAAGAGATTCTTAAGATATTTCTTTGATGAATCATGTACTTTAATGCAGATATTGTGATCTATTTATTTTACACCATTGAAAAAAATAAATATATGCATAAATTCCGTATCCAATTTTTCTTAAATTGAATATCCAAAATCAATCAAATTTACCAATCTACATAACATGCAAAAAAAAAAAAAACATTAATAGTACCATTTCATAGACATATGATTTAAAAATTTTCTGTAATGGATACAATAATTAGTTTAACTAATTCTGGATATGCCGTAGGAGAAGACAGTAAGTACCATCATTTAATTTGGCTAAATATTGCAGAAGTGTAGGCTAATGTAAACGAAAAAATATTCGAAAAAAAAAAAAATTAGAAATAAAAGCAAGAATATTAACAAATCAGTTCTTGCCTACGACAATAGCGTAATTAACTGCCTAAAAACAAAAAACCTTTAAACTTCACGTGAGTTATAATTCCTTGACCCCTGCCGGAATTATCAATTAAACCAGAATTCGACTTTACTTCCGTTACCGACCACCACGTGTTGCCTGCTGCATTTGATTTTACTGTATACTCTAATAACGTTTGAGGGGTATAATTTAAACAAAGGTCAATAACCTTCGGGTTTCTATCAAATGAGTTGGGGATGATAATCATCATTTTCCCTATCAAATTTCGCTTACAAAATTCGACCAATCCCCACGCACATAATTCCTTTCATGGGACAACAGAAAATCTTATATTTCTGGACTATGCCTCTAGTACATCTCTCGTTAAGTGATTATTATTATTATTATTATTATTATTATTATTATTATTATTATTATTGTTGTTATTATTATTATCATTATTATTATTATTATTATTATCATTATTATTATCATTATTATTATTAAGCTACAACCCTAGTTGGAAAAGCAGCATGCTATAAGCCCAACGGCTCCTACAGTAAAAATAGCCCAGTGAGGATAGGAAACACGGAAAAATAAAATAAGTTAAAAAACAGTAACATTTAAATAAATATCACCTATATAAACTATAAAAACTTAACAAACCAAGAGGAAGAGTAATAGGATAGAATAGTGTGCCCGAGTGTACCCTCAAGCCAGCGAACTATAACTCAAGACAGAGTAATACCATGGTACAGAGGCTTTGGCACTATCCAAGACTAGAGAACAATGGTTTAATTTTGGAGTGTCCTTCTCATAGAAGGGCTGGTTACCATAGCTAAAGAGTCTCTTCAACCCTTACCAAGAGGAGAGTGACCACTGAACAATTACAATGCAGTAATCCCTTGGGTGAGGAAGCATTGTTTGGTAATCTCAGTGTTGTCAGGTGTATGAGGACAGAGGAGAATATGTAAGGAATAGGTCAGACTATTCGGTGTGTGTGTGTGTGTGTGTGTGTGTGTGTGTGTAGGCAAAGGGAAAACGAACCGTAACCACAGAGAAGGATCCAATGTAGTACTGCCCTGGACAACCTGTTAAATGTTGCCTGTTAAAAGACAATGAAAAATAGTAAACGAAGACTATGTGCAAGCAAAGCTCGATATTGACAATAGGGAGAATGATACAGGCAATATCTCTGGACCTTGTAACCTGTTTTCCTGATCTTGAATATAGAAGCGTTTCCTGGAAATCCAGCCAAGTTCATGGTGTCCTAATCATTAATGGAAAAATAGCTTACATACGTTGAAGATTCATGTGATAAATGCATCTACACTGGCCAGAATTGAAACCTACCCCTTCAAATTTTGATAAAGAAATGGCTGCGTTATTAGCTTTCTGTCACTTCTGCATAAAAACCAAAGGTTTAGGTTCGAATCCTTGCTGAGGTATGTGCACTTTTCATGAATAATTCCCTTTTCGGTGACGCTTTTTCTTACGTAGAGTAAACCAAATATTCTTTACCTAATATTTGAAAATGAAATAGATCACGAGTGACTTCAGAATATATATATATAAAATATATATATATATATATATATATATATATATATATATATATATATATATATATATATATATATATATATAAATATATATATATATAAATATATATATAAATATATATATATATATATATATATATATATATATATATATATATATATATATATATCATCATCATCATCAGCAGCAGTTGCTAGTCTACTGCAGAACAAAGGCTTCAGTCATGGCCTTACACACGAGTTTGTTTATGAAATTCCTATGCCAGTCCATATCCCAATTTTTTTTCTTAGCTCATTAATCCATCGCCTTCTCTTTCTTCCCCTGTTTCGTTTGCAATTTCTATGGACTCATTCTGTTATAGTTCTTTTCCACTTATTATCTATCATTCTCATTATACGTCCTACCCATGTCCACTTCTTTTTCTTACGTGTTAAAATATCCTCTACTTTAGTTTATTCTCCTATCCATGTTGCTCTTTCTCTGTTTCTTAGTGTTATTCCCATCATTATTCCTTCGATAGTTCTTCGAGTTATAACTAGCTTATGATCTAACGCTTTAGTAAGGCAGCCTAAGTTAATACTGGTAGTACATCTTTTTAAATATTTTTCTTTATTGAAAAGTGGCATCATACGTTTTATAATCTCATTTTCCTTAACAAAGGCTCTTCTTTTAATTTCGGTATCATGTCCTGGGGTAAACTTACTGTCTCCTAAATATATATATTCATCAATAATCAATAGAAATTCGTCCATAACCCTCATTTGTTGTCTCTGCCTTTTCATTGAACATTATCTTAGTTTTACTCATATTCATTTCCAGTCTTACTTTTCTGCTATCTCTATTCAGACACTCTATCATCTTTTATTCCTCCCATGATTCACTAAACAGAACTATGTCATCTTCAAATATCAAGTTCTTAAGGTATTCCCCGTTAATGTTAATTTCTATAACTTAAGTCTAAATTTTTAAAAAGTTCTTCTAGGCATTCTATGAATGATTTAGAAGAGATGGGGTCTCCCTGTCTAACGCCTTTCTCAATCAGGATTCTCTCCCTATCTTTATGTAGTTTCAGAATCGGTGTACTTCCTTTATAGATATGATCAAGTCTTCTAACAAAATGTTCACCTGTTACTTGTCTTTGAAGTGCTTTCATTCCTGCTGAACTTTTGACAGAATCAATATCTTTCTCATAGACTTTAAAAGTCATACATGGTGGATTGTTATACTGTTGATTTTTCCATTAGTTGGTTAATTATATGGATATAGTCATTTGTTGAATACCCACTTCTAAAGCCTGTCACTTTTCGTTCGGTCGAAAATCTGTGAAGTGTCTGAAAAAGGTAACCCTATCAACTTCTAGTTATGCCAGTTATTCATACAATGACGATCTCTGACGAAGAGGGCAAATCTGTTGGTCCGTTACCTTTCCTGAAATAAGATACTACAGTAGTTCATTACACCGGAAAAGGCCCGGTAATCCAAGATTAAGGGCCACCTCGAGGCCACAGTCATTCAGGAACATATAAGGGAAAGGGAAGATGAAGGTTTGGGAACTGTGATCCGACTCGCCTTTGGTAATCACATGACAAACGACGAAATGCATTAATGACATAAAAGGATAATTAAATTTTCCTTAAGTAATGTATTGTTGGTTGGTGATGTTCTTCCTGCACATAATCATTCATATAATAATGAAATGTCAAACAAGTCTGTCTCGCCGGTCTGGTTCAAGTTGTCAGCTAAGAAAAACCAGGTTTGAGAACTGCGGGAATAAGACTGGAATATATTCAAGCAAATTTGATATCATCATCATCATCTCCTCATAACTTGACGCAAAGGTCCTCAGTTAAATTTCGCCAGTCGTCTCTAACTTGAGCCTTTATTTACATACTTCTCCACTCCTCATTACCTACTTCACGATGAATGGAGAAGTACAAAATTAAATTATATATATATATGTATATATTCAAATAAGCCATATATATTTTTGATACATTAATGTCTGGATTCTCTTAACGACCTCGGGATCAGAGCCCCAGGCTCTGATCCCGAGGTCGTTAAGAGAATCCAGACATTAATGTATCAAAAATATATATGGCTTATTTGAATATGAAAAACACGTCTAAATGTGCAAAATTTATCATATGTACATACATACATACATACATATATATATATATATATATATATATATATATATATATATATATATATATATATATATATATATATATATATATATATATATGGAATATAAATTGAGAGGATTGACAGAAACAACAAAATAGGTTATCAGTGAAATTTAATTCCTTGCATGAATGACCCATAAAATCGTGATACGGTTGTCCTTAGTGAAATCATATCAATTGGTTAATAATTTTTAGTGTGCAACTACTTTAGACATACGTTGGATTTAGTTTTAAGTGATGGTGGGCGAGGAAGTCCAGTCATCAAAGGTCGATATTTTACAACTTTCTGAATTCTTTAATTATTTTTGTGAAAGGGGAAGATATAAATGTTCACAGCAATGTCCTACAATCTTTCAGGTATCAAGGATAGCATGGACTGGGCACTTTTTTAGTGACCGTGAAATTAAAGTAGATATGAAAAGGAATTTTGTAACCGTTCCTTGGCCGGGCAGGCCATAATACCCTCGGAATTTGCCTTGGCGTAAGAGTAGATACACGAATAACGAATTCGAACGGAGTGAAAATCACAGTTTTATACCCCAACCCATCAGGACAAAAGACTGTTGGTTTAACGTTTTCGGGTAAACCGAAGCTGTATGACGTTGATAAATTTTAAAAGAAAAGCTTAGAATTGATGTTGAAGAGTTGATTGGTGACTAGGACATGCCAGAAAATAAAGTGATCTAAAGTTCCGAAATCAGTATGCAATTGAAGCTTTGGTAATGATGAAAACGGAAATTGTTCATCTAAAGGCCTGGAAGTGAATGTAGTTAATTCTTGCAGTGTCTTTACATAAGTATCAATGAGGTATAATCCATTTTATATGCAAACCAATGTATTAAGTGATGCATTGATCTCGAACTGGAAAGTTACTGTGCCTTTGGAACAGAATATAGACCGATCAACAAGAAATTAAGAAAAATTAAATACTTAGCGCTTTCGTCGGAGGAGGTAACATAGCTTTCGTGTACAGCAGGCAAAAAGGGACGTGTCTTAAATGTGTCAGTACGAATCCCGTTGGTTGCTCCTTGGACAGAATCATAAGTATTTTTAAGCAGAGACGCATTTTTTAAGTATGGCGAAACCACAAAGAAACGAAGAGAACATAGAGAAGGAACGCTAAAAAAACTAAGTGAATATACAGTAAATGGTAATAATGTCCAGGATATCAAGATTACAAGATTGAAATTTCCAACAACATGCAAAACGTTTTCTAACAGAAAGGGAGAATAGTGAGCTTGAGGATAGTGAAATAATAAAAAAAAAAATGTGAAGAAAATTTTAGATAATGAAGATATAGTGATATGTATCGATGAAGGGGTACATAAAAGACCAAGAAGCTGTAAGCCTCCAACAGTGAAAAATAACACATTTGGGAAAGGAAATATGAATACAAACTATATGAAAAGTAATGAATAAAGAATATAAAATACCTTAAGGTCAGTAACAACGTTAAAAGAGATATGTCATATATAAACTATGAAGAGACTCATGTCAACCTGTTCAACATGAAAGAAAAAACCATTAGCTGCAAGTTTAAACTTCTGAAGTCCCACTGATTCAGCTGCCAGATTAGGATGTGCAGTACTGAGCAAGGCAAGATTGTTATAATTAACTGACATTCAAGAAGACAAAGCAAGACCTTGATCTGGGTCCCGAAATTGGCAAGTAGGAGGAACACTAACTGATGCAGAATGTACCGAGGATGGATAAATGGAGACTAATGGGGATTCCAATGAAAAAGGACGTTCAGATGAGAATCTCAAAGAAAAAAATAAGAACCCAAAAATTTGCATGATATGAAGAGAATAGGGTTAAAGAAAATTGGAAATACTTGAGAAACTACAAAAGGAAAAACTTTGAATCTTTCTAATTTTACGCATTCAAGGACTCAATTGGCTGTTTTATAGGGAAACTACTGTCGACGTTATCAATGTAGGATACAGCTATCTGGTTATTGCAAGAACAGAATGTGAAAGATTTAAGAGCTTTGATTTTGTTCACAAATTATGTTGTTTTGTTAACCTCAAATAATAAGCTTAAAGGAGGAACAGCAATTTGTGTAAATGAGTTCGTCTGTGTCTGTCATCAATATGGATATGGATACGGAGGGACATGCAGCATATTAAGAGAGAGAGTATCTTGTCTAATTCATGAAATTCCTGTCGTGAATATTTATGCACCTTCAGGTACCGATAAAAAGATTAAAAAAAAAATCTAAAACAAAATATTGTAGAAGTACATTGAATGTAAATGCTTCCTACTTAATAGTAGTTACTTACAAGAAGCGATTAGGGATTTCCGATTCCCTTCGAGATACAACCATGTAGTGCAAGCTAGAAAGTCTTAGGTATTGCTAGGACTTGATTTGATGGACCAATTACGAATTCATTTTTTATTTTTATGTTGTGTCATAAGTTACATATATTATCTCTTCTTTTTTTTTTTTTTTTCAACTGACCAGTAACAGATATCTGTTGTTGGTGATACTTTTAGTGAACCAAGATTAAATTGTCAGGTACTTGGAGTCTCTGTTAGTGGCGTACTGTCTGTGCGGAAGGGAATACGACTGGAAATGATTACTCAGAACCTGCGCAGACATTTTGCTACCGGTACATTTTTTATGGCTAAACAGTTAGGAGTTGGGGGTTTGATTCTCGTAAATATGAAATCGGGGCCGGTGGTTCTAGCTTTGAATTTTCTTCAGGTATTTCCCTTGCACACAAAGAATTAGAAAATGTATCCAAACGTCAAGAAGAGCTGGAAATTTGATAAATTTCCGATGAATAATCAAAATCAGTAGTATTCCTATATTTCAACCTTTAGAAAAACTCTTTCCTTTACATTATTAATGGTCAATGTATAGTCATTCTAGCTTCAGTGATGTACCTGATCTCGACAGGTAAAACTATTCCTCGGAAAAAAAATAATCTCCCACCAGTACCCTTGTCGAAATCAAGTGTTGGAATTAGATACATGTGAAAGTGATATCGAGATCAGACATTCCAAGTGAAAATATATGACATTTGGGGAGATTTTGTTAATGGCTTAAGAAATAATCTATCAAATCAAATTAAGCAGGATGCAGAAATCGGTGGGGCAATTATGTATTCGCTTTAGTTCTGGTAATCATGACAAGTTGTGGTTGAGGTAGCCTATTGTAACCGTCCATGCCTGGCGAACTGTCTGACAGGGGTTCTATTCACCATCCAGCTCAATAATTTCTTGAAGTGCCGGCAATCTGGCCATCCTTGAGCACTAAGGATTATGGGAGCCTATAGGTCTACCTGTTGAGTCATCAGCAGCCATTGCCTGGCCGTCCCTGGTCCTAGCTTGGATGGAGAGAGGGCTCGGGCGCTGATCATATATATATATATATATATATATATATATATATATATATATATATATATATATATATATATATATATATATATGGTCAGTTTCTTAAGGATTGTCCTGGCACTGTCCCTTGCCTCTGTCATTCATAGCGACCTTTACATTAGTAAAAAACGGCTTGAGATATAGGCTATCCAATATGCGAATTTGAATTTATTTCGGATTTTCTTCTATACCAGAATTTCATTGTAAAATTGAATTTTAGTGCCTGGATGTTGCAGTGTTGGAAATAGATTTTCGCTGAGTTGAGAAAGAAATCTGACATTTTGAGAATTTTCTTTGTATATTTCCATCATGTATATTCTTATAATAGAGAAGACCTCCAAAAAGGTGAAACTAACAAGAACGTAGAGTGTCTCCAAAAAATTTGGTGATCATAACCTGAGGTGTCCCTTAGGTAAGCATTGGTAACAAGGAGATTGTAAGGTTTGCATTCTGCTCATATGCTTAAAAAGTATATAGATTCAACATAGGTTTTGGTTGATTTATCTGTTAATGGCTAATGATATCTAGGGTCGAAAAAAATATATGTAACATTATTTAGTTTCTAGGAAAAGCAGCATCTTATTGTCAGGTTGATCCATGGAGGGCCGAGGGGATAGGGTCCGAGACTCTTTATCCCTCTTTACCTCATCCAGTTTATCAGTATAGCTGCCCTTAGATCCTCTGCTGGGCGAGTATGACGGGACCGAGCTCCAACCACTCCTGAGACTTGAGGGAGAAGTCCATAAGGTAGTGGACCGTAAACGTCGACTGTCTCGACCATACCACCCCTCAGCACCTGGCCAACCGCCATGTTCTTTTCAAAGGCCAACAAGGCGCCATCAAGAGGGGCTTGGAGGAGCTTAGGTTCAAGCCCTTGAGGAGGAAGACCAGACCCAGGGCTGCACAGAATCCCTTTAATGCTGGTACAGACAAGCCACGCTTGAGTCGAAGATGTACTACGCGATGACCGGGATTGAAGCTTTAAGGGGCTGGATGCCTTCTTTGTTGCACCATTTGACAAAGGTTGCCCACCTCACCTGGTAAAGGGCCCCCGAGGATTGCCTCTGATATAAGGTCATCTGGTGGGCTTCCCTATAGGAGACCCCTCCTTCCTTAGTAAACGCTGGATAATCTTCACACGTGAAGGGAGAGGTTTTGGAGTCCTTCGTGGAACTTCTAGAAGTGGGTTTGCCTTAGCATGTCTTGTCTTAGAAGCAGGGGCCACGGGGGCTCCATTGCCAAGGATCTCAGGTCCGTGAACCACTCTTTTTCCAGCCACCAGGGAGCTATTAGGGTCAACTTTGCCTGCTTTACCCCCACCAAAGCTGGTTCAGGGTCTGCTGAAGGAGGGCGAATGGGGGAAAGGCATACGCATCAAGTCCATTCCATGGATGTTGGAACGCTTCTTCCGGAGCTGCTGGTGGGTCTGGCACAGGGGAGCTAAAGACCCGCAGTTTTGCATTCAGATGATTCACAAAGAGGTCCAGGCACGGTGATCCCCACCTTTCTATCAACCCCCCCCCCCCCCTCCCTGCTACCTCCGGGTGAAGGGACCATGTTCTGGCAGAACTTGTCCCTTTCTGCTGAGGTTGTCCGCGACTACGTTTCGTTTCCTCGGAATGTACCTGTCGTCAAGGAGATGACATTGTCCTTAGGCCAGGATAAGATGTCTACTGCCAGGTTGTGGATCCGACGGGATCACAGACCACCCTGTTTCTTGACATATGCAACAACGATAGCACTGTCGCTCATCAGGTCCATCCTTCTTCCCACTAACGAGTCCCCCAGAACGTAGAGACCTTTTTGAACCGCCAGCAGCTCGAGTACGTCTATGTGGCGGGTCTTCTCTTCCGAGGACCAATGGCCTTCAGCCATCCTGTCCAGAAGGTGGACTCCCCAATCCTCCCTGGATACATCCATAAACAGAAGTAGTTCCAGAGGAGGATCCAGCATCGAGACTCCTGCTCGGTTATTCACTGGGTCCAACTACCGATGGAGGGCCTCCCTTGTTGGGTGGGACGGGGGTCTCTTTGGCGACGGGTACTGTCTTGCCAGGGCCTGAATCTCTTTCAGGTCCCACTAGGCTGGGCTAACATCAGTCTTCCCTTGGGCACAAGTTTTTCCAGAGATACCAGGTGGCCTACCCAAGGAGGTTAAATGGGTGGAGGTGGCAAAGGTAGTCAATGCGTATGGAAGACTGTAAAGCCAACTGTCATAGCCGACGCCCTCTATCGTAGGCAGAAAGACCTTAGGAGGAGAGTAACCAGCTATCGCTTTACCCTTTTCACATTACTTTCGAGTATTATGATAATCCTAAGAATGATCAATCCTCAGACAGGGAAATGGAAGATTGACAGTGATAGAAATGTCATTTGTTAACGGATAATTCCTTCTAATGTTTTCATCGGGTACAAGGATTAAAGGATTTACCCTTCCAGATAAGATACTCTATGGGTATCTACAGATGTAAAGAGAGAATAACAGCTTGGGAGAGTCATTAAATCTGGTCAAAGAATCATAAATCGTTTAAGATAGAGTGACTTCTGTCCTCTAGAGTGAATAATCATTAAGAAGGTCAAAGGAAACGATTCATATTTTGGAATTTTTTTTTTACCTTATACGCTGACATACAATTCATCCAGGAAGTGACTACTGGCCACTAAAGTGTATCAGTTTTGTACATGTCTAATGACTTCTCATTTTATTTTTTGCTAGTTAATTTGCTGAGAACTTTTTAGCAGCATAAAAATATCTAATCTGCAAGTATTTTTCTGCCACAACCTCAATAAGTAAAACAATATGATTATTATTTGGTTCAGTTTCGTACATATGCTTACATGATTTAGAAAATATATTTATAAAAGTATAATAATCTAATACAGAGGTTAAAAATTTTTGCATGCCCTTTTTTATCCAATTCCATGTGCATACCAACTATGAATTTCTTTTCACAGCACAGACATATAATTATCACGTCATCAGATAGGTGGTTTAGTTTACCTTTATTTTTCAATCTAATTAAACAATGAAAATAACTGTTATCAGTACCAGTAAGAGCATTAATAGAAGTTTGACACTTCAATGATTTTTCCAGTTTAAAGACAACGAATCCCACAATATACAATGCTATTTGAACACAATGGCAAAAGTTGACTACTTGCAAGATACATGTAATCCCCATCGTCATCAAAATCAACTGCTAGTTTTATCTCAAAACTTTCGTCATTCAAAATTTTTTTCTTATCACTTGAAGAATTTAGGGCTTGAAACTGAAAGAATATTTACAGATTCCAGAGGTATACAATTCCCTTTGAGCACATCCTGCAAGTCGTTATGAACTAAAATTCTTTTGTAAGCGGCAAAAAAAAAATAGATCTAACTCGGCTAAGAAAAAATTTAATTGGATTCAGGACAACCTATTAAATTATCATAGATTTTAACCAAACTTCATATACTAGTCATGAGTCCAAGAAAACCAGTTTTGCGAATTGAATTCAACAAAGATTTCCCACATGGAAGTTTAAGTTGTCTTAGATATAATTCAGAATGGCCCCAGAAAATATTTAAAGATTCTTTCATTATCCTTTTGTATTGGTCTTTTAAAATCCCATCCGTAAAAATTCCTTGAATTCATCACATCAAACAAATTATTTGTAATGGTAATGAAATTGTTGCTTCGCATCCCTTGAACTCTACAAAATTGTTATCAAGATAAAGCTACATTGATTTTGCAACAAAATCACTTAGTAATTGCACTGCAAGTTTATCATTCATCTTTTTTTTTCCATGCTAGATGTTGCGTTCTTAATTTATTCCCCAAATTCAAACCCTTGCATTCATGAAGATTATGTAATTTTTCAATGAAATCATACTTGATGTTACAAAATGTCTTTTTCCCCTAATGAATTTCTCATTAACTTAAGCATATGGCATGGGTTAAAAAATATAAACATCTACATTCTTGCGTCACTGTATGAAGAAAAAAAAAGTTTATATATTTTCAGAATCTAGACTGCAACCAAGCTCTTTGACCATAGCAGTATTCGATGATAGTCCATTAAAAGTCAATTAGATAATTTTGAACTCCACTGAAATCCGCTTAGCCAAACCTTGCCCTAGCAAATTAACACATTCAGCTCTTCCTTCTTGAGATAAGAAGGAAATGATTCAAATTTGTTAGCAATCTATCAAAATCTTCATCCTTAAAATGCTTGGAGCATAATCGTGAACTAGTAGTTGGAGTTAAATTTTCTCGTCACGTAGCCCAAACCCATACCTTTATAAGGGGCTCATCTTTTGGAAAACTTTAAAACAAACGTAACAAAGATATTAATGATTTAGAAAAAATTATAACAACAATGATAATGATTAGTAATCATAATAAACAATAACAATATTGATTATGCAGGTTTTGATAGTGTTAATGAATTCAACAGCACAGCGTATTTCTTTCTGCTGCTAGCATTCAGTACTTTTTTTTTCAATTTACAATTTTATACAGCATTACATTGAAAATTGAGCACTTACCAATGAAATGTAATAGTAGAATTTAAATTTTTTTCCAATCTTTGAGTACTTCCATAAGCATTACACGAGGTCGACATTATTAAATGAATAGCAGGAATAATTTGAAACGTGACTATGCAGATAATGGACGTAGAATAAGCTCCCAGGCATCAGGTCGCGACCTTTTTGCCTATAATTGGCCGAGGCCGCTGACTTCACTTATTTCGCTCATGGGGCATCTCCAGCCATTTAACCTCCTTGGGCCTACCAGTCCTCATGTTTTCCAAGTTGGCGATCCTCTCCGTCGGGAAGGCCTTTGCTTGCACGGAGCAAATTTCCATTTCCAGGTACACTGCTCTCGTGGTTGGGGTTCGACTTCTCCCAGTTGAACTCCACCCCCGGTTCTGCACAGAAGGCCAATAATTTGTCCCTTTACTCAAACAACTGCTCCCTAGACTCTGAGAGGAGCAACCAGTCGTTGAGGTATCTCAACAGTCTTATCCCTCTCTTGTGGGCCCACTTGGAGACCAGGGAAAAAGAAACTCGTAAAGACCTGAGGGGCGGTCGACAGACCAAAGCAGAGAGTGCGGAACTAGAAAACTTCTTCTCCCCACTTGAACTTCAGGAACTTCCTGCTGGACAGGTGTACTGGGATTTGAAAATATGCATCCTTGGGGTCCAAGGATAGCATAAAATCCCCTTCCCTGATGACTACTAGGATTGTCCTGCCTGTTTCCATTTTGAACATGGTCTTGGCGACAAAATGGTTGAGTGCCGAGAGGTCTATAATTGGTCGCCGCCCACCTGAGGACTTCTCCACCAGGAACAGGCGGCTGAAGAAAGGAACCTTCCCTCTCTAAGGCTCTCCGCCGTGTTTCTTCCTTGGAGTGTATGGGGGAGACCTCGACGCCCGAAACCAAAGAAGGTGTGGGGGCCTTAAAGGGGATGAAATAGCCATCCCTCAACACTTGAAACGTCCACTAGTCCGGCACTTCCTTTGCCCAATTTCTCCACCTTGCGTTGACGCATCCCCCTACCACTGTAGAGCGCCAAGGAGAGGGGCCTTGGCCCCTACTTCCTCTTGAAAAACCGGCCGCCAAATGCCCCTCAATTGGCTGTGGCTCTGTTCTTACTGCTTCAGGGTGCTGGTCTCTGTCCTCACCGGGACAAGGACAGCACTACGGTATGAGGCATAGGAGGCCGCCCACATGGCTGGGTCCTGGGCTTATAGTGCTCACGGGGGCGGTATAGCGGGCGCACTGAAGCACCCGATGAAGATGAGGGGCCCCTGAGGAGCACTGCATCATGCCTTTCCTTCCTCCACTTCTCTAGGGCCTCTTCAACCTTGTCCTCTGGGAAGAGGGCCTCTCTGTCCATAGGGGCATCCCTCAACGCCCTTAGTTCCCTGTCTAGGAGTTGCCTAGGCAACCTATACAGAACCATGTCCTGCCTTCGTAGAACCCAGTTTGAAGCCGCGGCATATGACTGCCCCGCCAAGAAGACTACTGCCTGCGGCCCCGAGACTGATAACTAGAAACTGCTCCCTGGCCTGGTCATTCCTAACGTCGTTCTGCAAAGTGAATGACAATAGGGCCATGGACCAAAGGTCCAACCACCAAGCCCGGTCCCCCACGCCCCATGTGGCCGCTTCAATGGCCTGCGCCTCCTGAACCGTGAAGCCCACGGTTTCTCCTGAGAGCTATCCTCCGTGGAGCCGGTGGCCAGGGCAGCCAAGTTCCTCTCAGCAGGATAATGTCCCTGGGAGGTCCCTTCCATAGTGTAGAAGGGCCTGTGCTTTTCCTCTGGGAAGGGTAACAGCTTTGGAGCCCCGTGGTGCCTGTTCAGGCCTTTCAGTTCCGCATTGGTGGTGGCGATCCTCCGGAATCTCTGCCCGATGTCCGGTGAGAGTGGGATGACCAGGGAAGGTTATGCCTCCCTAAGGGCTCCGAACAGACGTTCCAGGCCAGTATCATGGGGACAGACCTGCATCGGAGGAGGTTCGGGACGGTCATTGTGCCTCTGGATTCAATTCAGCACCCTCCAGAAGGAAGACACCTCATCTACCACCTCTTCCTCTTGGTGATCCATGGAGTCCAAGTCCAAGAAACCTTCACCGGCCAGGTGAGACCCATTTGAAGCACCCTGCCATGGGTTCGAGGATCGTACATCCCAGGGTTTCGGTCTCCCTTCCCAGAGAGACCTGTGCCGCTCCCCTTCTCTTCAGCTCGGGGTCCAGAGACCTGGAGTTACAAGAGTGGGTCTTCAAAGGAGGGCAGTTCTCTGAGCAGACAGCTGGGAAAAGGTCTTCCCAAGGGGCTTGGAGGGCCGCTCCGGAGCTACCCAACCTGGGAACAGATCCCTTAGCGGGGAATTAAATGGGGTCCTGTGTGTGCCTGAAAAGGCCTCTTGATCCCAGAGGGTCAGATCGGCTGCCAAGTGCCGCTGATTGGGAGATATCGATACCGCTCCAAGAGCCGATAGTGGCTCCTCCGTCCGCGGAGGGATCGAGGAGCCGGTGCCTGGTGGCGGATAACCAGCTGCAATGCCGTGCCAAGCGGAGGATTGGCGGCTCCTAAGACCCATTGGGTCCTCATCATTCCATATGCGGAGTGGCAGATTTGGCCACGTGGTTACCACTAGGGGCTTCCGAACGGGGATAAGTTACATCCGCTGGGTGAGCCGCGCAACTACAGTTGGATATAAAGGCTTTTAACGTGCCTACAATCTTCTCCATGGACCTCCCCAGACAGGAAGGTCAAGAAGATAGTTCCACTATCCGTTCTTGGAGGGGAATGACCCCTGACCTCAGAGGCCGATACGTTAGATTTTTTCTCTGCCCCCCCCCCCCCCCCTTCACATCTTCCGCTACCATGGGTAACATGGGACAGAGAGAGCGATGCTACGCTAGGCACAGACACAGGCCGAGGAAGGGCATGAACCACTGGCCCTTCTCGAGGGCAACTTGTCCCCCTTGGCACTTTTCTTCTTTCTACTGGCCATCTCGGCCCACTGGGCATCACTCAAGCCCTCACACTCACCACACGTGTCATCACCAGACCATACAGGGCCCCAACACGAGATACACAACACGTGAGTATCTACTTCCACGTGGGAAATAAAAGAAACACATAACTTCCCACTAACTACTGGGCAATGACGTTGCACTCTCACAGGATCCATAGTAGAGATCGAGGATCAAGAGATCCAACACACAATAACATAAGATTACAAAGAAAACTCTGACCATAGGAAGAGCGATGTGTAGTCAGTACAACGACTAGAGAGAACTATTGCTGTTGACATGGAAGACTAGCCCAAGCTTACCATTAGGGCATGCTGGGGAAACAAAGGGAGGTCAAGGTCTCACAGGTGTGAAGGGGTTTGGGGGATCAGGGGGGTGATGGCCTGTGGGGAGGGAAAATCTCTGGTCGGTGGATACGTGTAGAGAATACTCCTACTATTGTGATGTGGGAAGTATTCGTATCAGAACATTATATATATACATATATATGTATATATATATGTATATATATATACATATATATGTATATATATATGTATATATATATATATATATATATATATATATATATATATATATATATATATATATATGTATATATGTATTTATATATTATATATATATATATATATATATATATATGTATATATATATATATATATATATATATATATATATATATATATATAAATACATATATATATATACATAAATATAATATATATATACACATACATATATATACATATATTTACATATATATATATATATATATATATATATATATATACATACATATATATACATATATATACATACATATATATACACATATATATACATACATATATATATATACATACATATATATATATATATATATATATATATATATATATATATATATATATATATATATATATACATACTGTATATATATATATATATATATATATATATATATATATATATATATATATATATATATATATATACATACATATAATATATATATATATATATATATATATATATATATATATATATATATTATATATATATACATACATATACATACATATATAGATATATATATATATATATATATATATATATATATATATATATATATATATATATATATACAGTATATATGTCTTACTTATAACTGTAATCGAACTGTTTAACATGTTTTTTTTCAAAAAGGCCCATAAAAGAAACACAGGAAATATAAATAAATCACTATATTTCGGCCAATAAACATTGACCCTCTTCAGGATGTAAAGTAAAAATGAGGAGTACAGTGATTGTTGTTTGTAGAGATTCCCTGGCCCTTTTTGCCAGACACGGGCTTTTGCAATCTTGCAGCCCGTAGGTGTTGGATACGATGTATTGGGATAGGTAGTTGGGTAGGGGATATTCTGCAACATTAATTTTAGGATATTTGGATAGGTTTTGGGTGGTGATGGGATATTTGAAAAGGAGTGATTGACTGTGGAATATCGTCCTATGAGCCCACTGGCTTCAGTCGGAGTTGGAGAGAAAGAGTTATAGTAGCAAGTCCCGATAAGTAGGAGAGCTCGGGAAGGAGTTGAAAATTTGTAGTCAGAGAAATTGATATAGGTGAAGTAAAAATCTTCATAGTGGTTTAAGCTTAAGTGTGAGATAGAGGGATAGTGTGAGGTTTCAGCTAAGTAGGAGAAAGCTGAAAAGGAGGAGTTGTAGCAGTTTTAGTGGTAGAGATAGGGTGGAATATAAAATTCCTTTTTTTTTTTATAATAATACTTTTAATACTTTTAATAGATATTTTCAAGGGGGATGAAGTTGTGGATGGCAACACAGGCCGCGGTGCGACAGCGGGTTGCCGTCTGAAGAGAGAAGAATGTGTTGGGGGTCAAAGAGACCCCCCTGATCCCTGCCACACCCCCCGACAGGCAACACAGGCCGCCTGTGCGACAACGGGCTGCCAGCCGAGAGGAGGGGAAGATGTGCTGAAGGTCAAAAAGGACCGCCGACGACCACGGCCACGCCCCCAGACAGGCAACACATGCCGCCTGTGCGACAACGGGCTGCCAGTCCAGAGGATAGGAGGATAAGGCCGCAGCCACCAGCAATCCCCCAGCCTCAAGCACAGAATTGTAGAGAGGATAAGGTTTCTCTTTTAATTGCCGCTTTGATTTTGCTTTGACTTTGTTGCAAAGCTATCTCGGTGGAGGGTAACTCCGGAGAAATGCTGAGAGGGTATTGTGATTGTCAATGATGTGTGACAATTTCTGTTGCTGTTGCAGGAGTATTGGGATTAAGATCCTGCCGAGGTATGCTTGTTTCCTGACATTGCTGTAGATAGTGCTGTAAAGGTTCTTCTGTGTCCTGATTACAGTACTTGCATGGTCTGATTGGTCTGTGCTGTGCTGCAGGGTCTTGGCCGTTATCTAAGATGATCTGCCAGTTGCATAGATATCCCAGTCGCAGTCTGCAAATGATTACTGCGTCCTGGCGAGGTGTTTGTCTTGCAATTGGGTGTGGTAATATGTTAGTAGCTTCAATGTACCACTTTGCAGATCTTGAGCCATCAAGGAAGGCCCTTCTAACTTCACTAGTCTTTTGAATGTTGCAGTAGGTGGCCATTTTATTTTGAATGGTTTTTAATGACTGTTGCAGAGTAATGCTGATAGTTTGGCACATTAAGGCCGATTTAGCTAGGTGGTCGGCCTCACCGTTGCCAGAGATTCCTGTATGACTTGGTATCCAAGTTCAAGGTGACTTGCCTGTTGTTTCTTTGGTGGAGCAGGGCTAAGAATTTAATTGCAGTGATAAGGTGCACATTCTCTGTGGGTTCATTGTTGTTGAGGGCCATTGTGGCTCCTCTGGAATCTGTATGGATCGTTGTGTTACCATTTTGTTGATTGGCAGTGTTTTCTAGGGCTTTTGCAATGGCCACTAGTTCAGTTTGCAATGTGGAGGCATGGTTGGAAAGTCTCCAATTTGCTTTATATCCTGATGTAGAGATAACTGCAGCCGCAGCTGCAGAGATTGCACGGTCAACTGATCCATCTGTGTAGTAGGTATGAGGCGCAGGAGTGTTCCTGATTGCATTTCTTGCAGCTGCATTGAGTTGCTCTTGCGTGCAAAGAGCCTTGCTTGCTGCTGGTAGGATAGTGAAGTTGTATTTGATGGGATCACATGCCCAGGGAGCAGGAGGGATGTAGCCCTCAAACATTTGTTGTCCCTTAATTTTGTGAGCCTCGTTTTACATCTGCATTCTTCTGAGTGTATCCAGTAGTTTCTTTGCATGGGAGCTGGGCGGATCAAGTTCTTCAGCAAGAGGTAGAAGCCTTTTTATTTTATCATTGAGTGGGCTTTTTCTGTCTGCGATGATTGACTTGAATATAATGCTGCTGTTCCTTATGTCAATTCTGGCTGACAGGGAGATTAGGTTAGTTTCTGCTCTGAGTAGGCAGAGTCTTGTCCACATTGGAGAGCCACTGATGAGTCTCATGGCATTGTTTTGGACCACCTCTAATGATGCTTTTTGAGTGTCGGTCAATGCAGTAAGTGTGGGTGCTGCATAATCAATGTGGGATCGAATTGCTTGTAGGTAAAACAGCCTTAGGAAGTCATTAGATACCCCTTGTCTGAGGGAGGTCATTCGTTTCATGGCTGATAGACGGATTTTTGTCTTCTCTCTGAGGTAGGTTACTTCATTAGCTGCTGACAGGGTTTTGCTAATGATTACCCCGAGGTACATGAATTGACTCACCCATTCGATGTCCTCACCTCTGTGTGAAATTTTGAGGGTTTTGCGAGCGTTTTATAGCCATTGCTTTGGTTTTGTTGGTATTGATCTTCAGACCAAGATCATTGCATTTGGCTTGGATCATGTCAAGAGCTTTTTGAGTGATATTTCTGGCATGAGCTTTGTTTGGGCATACTATGCATATGTCATCTGCATATATGAATATTTCAACTCCTTTTGGGAGTTTTAGAGTGGCTATGTTCTCCATCAGTAGATTGAACAGGTAGGGGCTGAGTATGCCTCCTTGTGGTGTTCCGTTTTCTAGGGGAATGAACTCAGTGGTTTTTCCTTGAAAAGTGACTCTGGCCTCTCGATTTTGTGTATAGTTTCGAGTCCAGGCCAGTAGGTGTCCTTTCACTCTTTTTTCCCACAAGTGTAAAGAGTATAGCTGGTGAGCTGGCTAGCTCAAAGGCTTTCTCGAGATCAAGGAATATGACAAAAGCTTTTTTGTCGTTGATTGTTGAGAGGACATCTGTGATGCATTCTTGAGTGCCTATGCCATTTCTGTAGGCATATAGGCGATGATGTAGTTGGCCTATTTTCCACTGCAGTCTGTTCAGTACCATTCTCTCAGCTACTTTCTCTATGCAGCTTATCAAAGCTATAGGTCTGTAGGTATTAGGCTCCTTAGGTTTTGGAATAGGTTTAGTGTCCTGCTGGTTCCATGTGGTTGGACGTAGTCTTTCCGTATGTGTCCTATTTATTAGATGCAGGTAGACTAACTTGGCATGGTTTCCTATGTTCCTCAGCATACTATATGTGATAAGATCGGCTCCAGGGGCAGTGTCCTTCCTGCCTTTTGATAGGGCCGTATTTAGTTCCTCCATGGTATAGGGGTGATCAGTGTC
>NC_090745.1:56770321-56797821 GCF_036898095.1 Palaemon carinicauda | reverse complement strand
TTCTCAAAAATTTTCATCATTTAACATACATTTTAATTTTCTTTGAAGAGTATAATTAACTTCTTCAATAAAAACAACCTGAATTAGTACTACAAGCGCCTTCAACACACTAAAATGTAAAGCCAAACGAATAGTTGCTGTTATCCAATTACCACCTTCTCTTAGCAAGGGGCGGAGCATCACCGCCAACTTAGCGTGTGGCAGGTATAGTAACGGCTGATGATGATGATGATATATAATGATATATAATGTAACTGAATTGTTATCCTATTTGTAATTGAAAGATTATTCATAAAGTAAACCTATGTTGATTATATAAAACAGCCAGCAAACTTCTGTTACGTTCAACTATTGTACACGACGTAGATTATGCAAATCTACTAAAAAAAAAAAAAAAAAAAAAAAAAAAAAAAAGTTTATCAAACAATAGCTAAACATTAACAGCAAATGAAAATGATAGCCAGCAAACAATAAATATAACTATATTTAAGAGTTAACATCAGTATTTACAGTATTATACAAGATCCATCGAATACACTTGGCACACCAAAAACATATTATTATTATTATTATTATCAAATGCTAAGCTACAACCCTAGTTGGAAAAGCAGGATGCTATAAGCCCGGGGGCCCCAAAAGGGAAAATAGATCAGTGAGGAAAGGAAACAAGGAAAAATAAAATATTTTATGAATAGTAACAACTTTAAAATGAATATTTCCTAAATAAACAATAAAAACTTCAACAAAACAAGAGAAAGAGAAACTAGATAGAACAGTGTGCCTGAGTGTACCCTCAAGCAAGAGAACTCTAACCCAAGACAGTGGAAGACCATGGTACAGAGGCTATAGCACTACCCAAGACAAGAGAACAATGGTTTGATTTTGGAGTGTCCTTCTCCTAGAAGAGCTGCTTACCATAGCTAAAGAGTCTCTTCTACCCTTACTAAGAGGAAAGTAGCCACTGAATAATTACATTGCAGTAGTTAACCCCTTGAGTGAGGAAGAATTGTTTGGTAATCTCAGTGTTGTCAGGTGTATGAGGACAGAGGAGAAAATCTGTAAAGAATAGGCCAGACTATTCAGTGTCTGTGTAGGCAAAGGGAAAGAACCGTAACCAGAGAGAAGGATCCAATGAAGTACTGTCTGGCCAGTCAAATGATCCCATAACTCTCTAGCGGTAGTATCTCAACGGGCGGCTGGTGCCCTGGCCAACCTACTACTAAGAAGTATATCTTGAGTTGACTTCCTAAACTCCTATGCATCGAGGGACAGGAAACGTTGCTATTTTCAGATATAAAAGGTGGATATGTATGGACACAGCTTATGACGTTGAAACAGATAAATTCTTAAACTTTTTTATCTGCTTCAACATATTCCATTGTTGTGTGTAGTCACTCATTTTCAGAGTAACAGAGGATGTATCTGAAAAATGTCCGCAAACACCAGCGGTGTGATAGTCTAGTCTCCTCTCTTTCGCTCGTTACCTGACCTTTATATACGAAGGACCAAAAATCCCGAACATTCCTGACGGAGAAAATGCGCCCAGGACTAGGGTTACGCAACATGACGCCAAGCGTCGGACCCACTCTAAAATCATCTTGTATAACTCATGCTTGTCAGAGGGCTGGCGCCGAAGCAGTATCTAGAACTTCTCACCAGAACACAACAATATTTCTATTATAAATTACATTAACATATATGACAAAAAGAATTGCTTAATATTTACATTAACATGTATGAAATAAAATAAGCTCTTTTCACTAGTTTTGTATTACAATATGCATAAATTTAACGTACATATAACATACAGGTATTCACTTAATTCTAACAGACTTGCCTTCTCCATTATCATGTTCGACAATCCAGTAGGAAGGTAGTGCCGTCCGTGCACATCACTTGGTGTACATTAGGCATTACTTAAGGGTCTTAGTAACGTCCCTTGCTTTATATCCTACTCTACCTCAGTTCTTGCTTTCTTTCTTTCCACTTGCTGTCCAACCCATTCTAAATTCAAATTTTACCTACAAGTGTAACACCAGGGTTATGCCATAGATGAACTTGGGCCCTGGATAACCTCACAGACGATATAGACCATATTCACTAATCCAATCTTGTTCTAAAACACGACATGTTTCCATACTGATAACTTCTAATTTCTACCAGTGAATTGCATCATACAAATATAAATCATATTAGGTTGCCTCTCTTATCGCACGTTACTTCACTTATCAAATATCAGAAAACTTAGGTGGAAAGTGGACCTTTTTACATTTCTTCAATTATAGAAACGTACCCACATACTATAAATAATTTTGGCTATACTTTTAGCTTCTCACCCAACAGTCGTCTTCAATTTTGTTTTGAGATCAGAAATGTGCTTCTGTTGCAGTCCAAGAATTTCGATGGTTACCCAAAGAAATGACCTGGATTTAGTTGCAAAGTTCCAAACCTTTCCAGTGTCCATTTTCTAAATTCAAATATTGAAATTTATAAAAATCATGAAGCTCATTCTACCGGAGTTTAAGAGTTCTGTTTGTGAAAGGCACTGTTGGTGTACTGGATGACGAATTTTGAATTTTTTTTCAATATTTCTGCAGTTGGTTTGCCTTATTTAAGTAGTTCATCCCATTGATAGCATGATTTCTTACTACTAGCCTTTTGGAGGTTGGAAATTACTATGGAAAATAGTGTGAAGCTAGAGGTGACGTCAGAAATTCGTAAATTAGGTCGAACATTATAATCATTGTAACAACAGTTGGATGTGTTACCAATGTGAGTAGTGTTGAAGACATGTAAATACTGCTGCTTAACATGCCTGAGAGAGAGAGAGAGAGAGAGAGAGAGAGAGAGAGAGAGAGAGAGAGAGAGAGAGAGAGAGGGGGGGGGGCATAACCTGTGAAAAATAGCAATAAGTTGTAGTGCTTTAGTCCTAAACTAAAAGGAAAGGATTTTGTGGGGATAATAAATTAAAACTTATAAGTCCTAGTAAGAAAGCCAGCAAAACGTAGAAAATTTGTGTTATGGTATGACTGTTAAACACGGTCTAAAGGTATAGAAAATGTGAGGGAGAGTGCGAGACAGAGGTAAATTGTCCTGAATATGAGTTTATGAAATGATAATGATTGTGCTGGTGGTGGTGAAACTTCGACAAAGGATTGTTTGGTTTTAAAAAAGGTACAATTATTCATCATATACAGTATAGTAAATGGAATTGAGACTTTTTTCTCAAAAACTATTGTCATTCGGGGAAACGATTTTTGGGAAAATGTCTTATACGAGCAACACAAGTAACAATGACTAAATCAATCATTTGCATTTGAAGAGGAAGCCACCCACCCATCCTTGCTTACACTTACTGTGCTTACTTCATCGCCCAACACATACGTGATGTCATACAGGTCACACTGCTCAGTCATCGATGTAAAGCATTTCCAAACTTCACATATTTTGAAAGCAGAATTAAGTGACGTCATCGAGTACAAGCATAGCTAAAAACATCGGCAGACGTTCCCCGCCCTTTTCTAATGACGTAATAGAGAAGGGACTTCAAACTTCGACATCATCAAGACTTTGCAATCTATTGATACTTTTGACGTTTTAATAAAGCTCGACATATATATATATATATATATATATATATATATATATATATATATATATATATATATATATATATATATATATATATATATATATATATATTCGTTCTGAGTGGGGATACCTTAACTTGGTGAAAAGGTTTGAATATCACCAAGATCAGCAAAGCTGTACTAGTCAGGCCACCCATGATAGGTTGGTTTGCTGTGAGCGATCAGACAAAAGTCTCCCGCCATCACTATAGTCAATTCTTTTTAGTGAGGCAGATTAGCACCGACTCGCAAGGGTGCCCGTTTAGCTCGGAAAAGTTTCCTGATCGCTGATTGGTTGAACAATATAATTCTTACCAATCAGCGATCAGGAAACTTTTCCGAGCTAAAAGGGCACCCCTACTAGCCGGTGCAAATCTATCTCACTAAAAAAAATTGACTATAGCTTGCAGTTGGCCAGCGTGGTGATACATGCTCAAACCAGAGACAGCAAAGATTACACGCCTGAGGAATTTGTCCTGCAGTGCCCTAGAAATGGCTACATTTGTTGTTGTGTTGTGTGTGTCATGCAGTAGGCTAGAAACGGTTGCATTTGTTGTTGTACACACACACACATTATATATATATATGTATATGTATATATATGTATATGTATATATATATATATATATATATATATATATATATATATATATATATATATATATATATATATATATATATATTGGTTCCCAGACCACGGGACTATAGTATAATATATTTTTGGTGCCCAGACCCAGGGCCATCTTATAATAATACATAAATATATGTGTTTAAAGATGACCCTAGGTCTGGGCACCAAAAAAAAATATATACTATATATATATATATATATATATATATATATATATATATATATATATATATATATATATATATATATATATATGCATATAAATATATATATATATATATATATATATATATATATGCATATAAATATATATATTTATATATATATATATATATATATATATATATATATATATATATATATATATATATATATATATATATTACAGCTGGCAAGCTATACAACCTCTCGAGTTCCAAACTCACCTGTTTGTTTTTACATTAAATTTGCTACTCTTGAAAATATTAATACCTAAGCTGAGATAATCACATAATTCCCAGACAGCAATATATAAAAACACTGAATATCCAAAGGACTATTAAATACACTCAAACAACACTGGGTAATCATTATTAAAAATTATTTAAAACCACCTCTTACTTCAATTCATTAACAGGATATGAGCGAGTATGAAATAAACACTGGTGATTGAAATAATACACTTCCTAAAAATAAATACATTCAATATAAATTAAAAGACTTTGAAAGAATTTACATAAATAAATTACTCAAATCATTGAGTCTGAACAAAACTTAAACTAAGACAAAAAGAAAGTTTACATCTGAAAATTATATAATTACTTGACTCGAAACATTAAATCTGAATAAAGCTTAGACTAAGACAAAAGAAATAATTGCACCCTAAAGCTTAAATTCTTAAAGAACTTACATAATGTAATTGATAAACTTACTAATTTCACGTATTTACTTACACAGGGACAGTTACAAAATTTACACAATACCAACACTCCCCACAACAGAATAAATTTAGAATTACCCGTGAAATTTACAGCAACGTTTTAACTCACTACACACGACATATGCTGGGGCACAATATCATTATGCCCCTTGTGACTGCGGGGGCATAACAACAATTAGAATAGCGACAACATATCCCTGTGTGTCATAAGAGACGACTAAAAGGGATGGGACGAGGGAGCTGGGAACCCCTTCTCCGGTATTATATTCTCCTCTGAGACATCGAACAGGTGGAGCTGGGGGGGAGAGTGACTGCAACCCACACTCTAGTTTTGGGGTGTCTGAATGTGCGTAGATGTAGTACGATAGAGAGTAAAAGATGTGAGATTGGAAGTATGTTTAGGAATAGGAGGATGGATATAATTGGCTTTGTGTGAGACAAAGATAAAAGGGAAGGGTGAAGTGATGTTTGGTTAAGCAACTGGTAGAGTGTCTGTGATTGAAAGGGGAAGAGCAAGAGAGGGTATGGCTTCATTGCTGAGTGAATGGATGACACGTACAGTAGTGGAATGGAAGGAGATATCATCTAGGTTAATGTGGGCAAGGGTTAGGTTAGGTAGGGAATGTTGGGCTTTTGTTGGTGCGTATGGGCCAGGTTGTGAGAAAAGTGAGGAAGAGCGGAATGAGTTCTGGAATGAATTAACTAGGTGTGTAGAAGGATTGAGTGAAGAAATTATGTAGTTGTCATGGGTGACTTAAATGCTGGAGTGGGCGCTGGAGAGGTAGAAAGTGTCATTGGGAAGTATGGCATACCAGGGGAAAATGAGAGTGGTGAGAGACTGATATATATGTGTGTTGAGCAAGAGATGGAGATAAGTTCTACCTTTTTTCAAGAAGAAAGATAAAAACAAGTATACATGGGTAAGAGTGGCAAATAGAAGAATGGTAGAAAGGGCTTTAATGGATTATGCGTTGATAACTAAAAGAATGTTTGGAAGATTGAAAGACGTGCACATGTTTAGGGGTATGGCTAACAGTATGTCTGATTATTTTTTGGTGGAAGGAAAATTAGTTGTAGCAAAAGAGTGGGGGAATAGTGTGGGGGGATGTAAAAGGGAGCTAGTGAGGGTTTAAGAGATACTAAAACCTGAGGTAAAAAGTGAATATCAAGAGAGGTTGAAAATGGCATATAACAGTGAAAGTGAGAGAAAATCACAAATTTCAAGTAATTTGTATTTTTCCTAACATACTTACCGAGAAACACTTTCTTAGGAGTCACTGGTGGCTCCTCTCTTAACGACCAGAGTTTTGCGTAGTTTGCCCTACACCCATAGCGGGAGAGAACGTGACCTGGGGGCAATGCCCGATGACGGTCGCGTGGCTTTGAGCTTGACCCGGCAGTAAGTTTTATGTAAGGAACAATACTCTAGGTCAGTGAGGCACTGCGGGGACGGTTGGAGGGGCCATAACTCGAAAGTGTTTCTCGGTAAGTATTTTAGGAAAAATACAAATTACTTAAAATTTGTGATTTGTTCCGACACAGAGACTTACCTCGAAACACTTTCTTAGGAGACTTACACTTTAGGAGGTGGGAGTGCCTCCTAGAGCTAGACCCCAATGGACAGTAGGATAAACTACGCAAGGGACTCATTAAGTGTGTTATAACACTTACCCTTCCAAATATTCCTTGTTGTGCTTGATGTATATTGGCGATTCTTGAGGCTTGTCTAATGAGCAATAGCTCTGAGGACGACTGATAGTACGAGAGAAAGGGGGAAATAGGCGAAATCGAAAAATAATCCCACTTGTGTTTAGATTATTTGAGGTTCACTATCGAGCCCGGGGCCTAAGTCGTCAAACCGAATTGAAGGCTGAGATGACCGGCCCGATCGAAAGCCCATCCCGGGACTTCCTCGTACTGTCTTTGAGATAATGATCGGTGAATGTCGACTGGTTAGGCCAAGTTCCTGCTCGAAGATCCTGAGCTACCGACATGTTCTTTTCAGATGCAAGGGAGGTGCCTAGAACCCTAACATCATGAGCCCTGGGTTCTCTTGGCACTGAAAACCCCTCATTTGAGGGAGCTTGTCTAATTCCTTGTCTGACCCAAAAGGAAACTGTATTCTTGGAGATGTTCTTTTTCATTTTACCCCAGGAAACGAAGAGGTTCTTAATAGACGGGCGGAGCTTCGCCGTTCTTTCAAGATACTTCCTAATCACCCTGACAGGGCACAATTTCAAATCTTCCTGGTTTCCTTCATTTGGGATTGCTGGGATAGTAAAGCTCTCAATCCTCGGAACCCAAACTGACGGATTCTGTGTCTTGGCGACGAAGGAGGGGACTAACTTAAAGGTTGTCTCCTTCCATCCCCTAGAGTGCTCCACCTCATACGATAATCCTTGTAGCTCGCTCACCCTCTTAGCTGAGGCTAACGCTAACAAGAGGACTGCGTTGAAAGTGAGATTCTTGTCTACGGTGTCTCTTAAGGGATCGAATGGTATTTTTCGGAGCATATCCAGAACCCTTGCCAGGTCCCAATTCGGGATTCTCGGGGCAGAAGGGGCCTGATTGCTCGAAAGCCTTGATGAGCATGGACATCTGTCTTGAAGAACCCAGAACTATGCCTTTCAGGAGAAAAACTTGACCAAGGGCAGCTCGAACTCCCTTAATCGCTGGGACTGTCATGGCCAACTTATCCCTGAGCTGGACCAGGAAATCCTCTATAATGGGCACGGATGCTTCTAAGGGTTCTATCTTCATGTCCTTGCCCACTTAACGCACACCGTCCATTTGGATTGGTAGACGGCCGTAGAGGATTTCCTCAGGTAAAGGGTTATCCTCCTAGCTGTCTTGCTTGAGTACCTTTGTCTTTTCAGGAGGCGCTGGATAACGCTTGTGGGTTTCGTGAAACCGCTGAAAATGTGGTTGTCTCCATAGGTCTGGCATGTTGGGAAGAGTCCAGGGAGGGAGAGTGGCGAGACTCTTTAGGTCTGCGAGCCATTCTCTCTCCGGCCAACAAAGGCGCTACCAAAGTCATCTTTAGGTTGGTTGCTGCCCTCACCCTGTTGAGGACTTGACTTATTAGGGAGAAGGGGGGAAAGTTGTGCACGTCTAGGCCGTCCCATCTGTGTTGAGACACGTCCTCCAATGCCGCCTTCGGGTCTGGGACAGGTGAACAGAATACGGGGAGTTGTTCGTTCAACCTTGTTGCAAACAGATCCATTACCGGGGGTCCCCACATCTTAATGATGTCGCTTGCCACTTGTGGGTGCAGGGACCACTCCGACGCTACTACTTGTCCCGTTCTGCTGAGGCCGTCTGCTAGGACGTTCTTCTTCCCCAGAGTGAAGCTTGCTGTCAGGTTGATTTCCTCTTCTCCTTCCCAATCCAGGATCTGAAGGGCCAGATCGCACAACTCTTTTGATCTCAGCTCTCCCTCTGAACCAGCGGACTCGGACTGAGAGAAGGTGGCGGCATTTGATGACGCCCTTCCGTCTGAGAAGCCCTGTCAAAGGATGTCCTGGGTTTCCCCTGTCTTGCATGCCCCGTTTGGTCTACTTTCCGTGTGGTAATTACTTTGGGCCTTAATTCCCTGCAGGAGTTTCGCCACTCTATAGCCTGTGCTGGGATCGCTATTGTGGGTTATAACTCTGTCTATGTGGGTTCTTCCATTTCCCACGTTCCTGGCCTCAGTAGGGGAAAGTGAGGACTTTTTCTGGGCGGTGTAGGCTAGAAACTTGTTCCAGCCCGAGGTCCATGCCTCCACCTCCTGTGGGACGGGTTCCACCAGGCTATTGTAGCTTTTAACCAAGGCGAGTACACTCCTATACGCGGAGTCCTCCATCACCGACGTCGTCTCACCAACCACTTCCTCCGTCCTGCGCTGGGGAGAGGCATGGTCACGGGCCCTTCGTATCTTCTTAACGTATGCAACCATGGTTGCATTGTCCGACATGAGGGCCACTGAATTCCCTTACAAGTCTTCCGTGAAATGTTTGCAGGTTTCCTGG
Source organism: Palaemon carinicauda (assembly GCF_036898095.1). NCBI lineage: Eukaryota > Metazoa > Arthropoda > Malacostraca > Decapoda > Palaemonidae > Palaemon > Palaemon carinicauda. Next base: position 56,788,632 of record NC_090745.1, on the reverse strand, counting down.
ACTGCTCTCATCTCTAGGACATAGCTGTGTAGGGACTTCTCCCTTTCTGTCCAAGTCCCCTTCGCTGTCCTTTTCCCCGGATGTGCATTCCCCCTCCTTCTTTCTACCCGTCCGTAAACTGGCGAATTTCGGAGGTTGGAAGGACATCGGCATCCCTTTTAGAGTGTGTGACCGATCCTGCCACCACTCCACGGCTTGTCTGGTTTCTTGCCGGACTGGCACCACTTTGTCCGGGGAACGTCTCTGGTTCCAATTCTCCTTTAAGTTCCATTGAACCCTCCTTAGGTTCTGTCACCCGTGTGGAGCTAGCTTCTCTAAGGACTCCAGATGTTCTACCAACCTCTGTTTATTCATTCCTCTGGGATGTCCTCGAAGGAAGGGAAGGAGAACTTGGTCCGGGTTGTCCAGCCTGTCTATGGATGGGAAAGGCCTTGACCTGTAACGAATCCAGGGTTATTCCCAAGTAAGTCATTCTGTTGGCTTGGGTCAACTGAGATTTAGCCGGTCTTCCGGAGCACCTTGTCCTACCCCTACTAGGACGTCCTCTCGATAGCCCAAAGTGGACGTCCTTCTAAGGCATAATACTTGCTTTGTCATTTCAGGTCCTGTAGCAGTTTGGCTGAACTGTGACCTTTGGTGGTGTCCCTATGCAGGTGAACACCTATCAATATGGGTACACCCAACTTTACGTCCCTCTCCTCGGAAGGAGCCAAAGATGACTTCTTCTGGACAGGCTCCTCCATAATCCTGTTAAGGCCAGAGCGCCAGTCAACTACTTCTTCAGGTAGTGGCTGCTCAATTTGTCCCCTTATCAAGGAGATCACCCTCCAAGATTCGCGTCCGTACCCAAGTCCTCCGTCCGGCGATGGGGTGTGGATTCATCACGGGTACCTCCGCTCTGACGGAACCTGCAGCTAAGACCTTCCGGAGGGACGGGCAACTCGGTCACTAAACGAGCCTTTGATAAAGGGACAGGCTCCTCCGTGGAGCTCGTGATTGTAGGCAGGCCTTTGAGCTTACACTGGACGGGAATTGCCGTGGCATCCAGAACCTCCGTCCTATAGGCGGAGTCCTCCGTTATGACGGGCATAGTCGTGGTGGAGAGGGCCTCCGTCCTGTAGGCGGGGTCCCCCGTTATGACGGGCATCGCCGTGACGGCGAGGGCCTCCGTCCTAAAGGCGGAGTCCTCCACTAGGATGGGTCTTGCCGTGGCAACGAGGGCCTCCGCCCTGTAAGTGGAGTCCTCCGTTGGCATGATCTGTGGCGACGGGCACCTCCGCCCTAGGTTGTGGACTGAGGATGGGTACTGCCGTGGAGGCGAGAACCTCCGTCCTCCTTGTCTCACTTCGATGGGGAATCAGCTTCCGTGGGGTTGCCTGACGGAGGAAGCCGCCTGTCGACCGCTCATCTGAGCTGGCTCGACGAGGCTGCCCGTCCGAAACAGCGACTCCCTACACAAGTCAGGTAGAGTCGTCTATTTCGCGGCCTTACGCCTATCCGACGGGGACCTTGACAGGACCCTCGGCTCATTCTACTCTCTTCGCCCGACGTTTCCTTCCTCCTCGAGGTCCTGGACGACGGGAAGGGTTCTTCCGTGAAATAGTTCGACGGAGGTGCCCGTCCCCGTCTATCATCTTGATGGGGAGACCTGTCAAGGCTGCCCATCCTAGGAGACGGCTCCCTCCACTGAGCGGATTGAGTGGCTCTAGGACGGGACATAGGCCTACCAGACGAGGTCCTCCGCTCCTTGGCTGACTCTCTGGCGAGGCTCTTGGAGGCCCTTCTAGGAGGACTGTCTCCTGCTCGCTTAGGTATCAAGCCTGAGGTCCTAGTTAGGTCCCTCAGCTTGTTGTCTGGGATCGAGACCCATCCTCCTCGAGGTCCTGGATGACGGACGGGCTCTTCCGTGAAACAGTTCGACGGAGGTGCCCGTCCCCGGCTATCATCTCGATGGGGAGACCTGTCGAGACTGCCCATCCTAGAAGACAGCTCCCTCCGCTGAGCGGATGGAGTGGCTCAAGGACGGGACTTAGACCAACAAGACGAGGTCCTCCGCTCATCGGCTGACTCTCTGGCGAGGCTCTTGGCTTGTATGGAGGGGAACGGGGACTTCTCCTGTCCCGAGATCCTGTGGGAGACCGCAAGGGGAGTTCCTCCACACAGATCGATCTCTCTTCCTCCTGTGTCGCCCGATGAGTCTGACTTACCTTCGTACTGCGACCTCATACTGGACTGTGGCTTCTTGGGGCTACGCCGTAATCCTGACGTAGATGGCAGAAGAAACCCTCTGGAACTGATGGCTTTGCCGGTAACCACGCCGTCGAACAAGCCATGAAGGGGAAAGACTAGCATAGGCCCTCCTCCATGTCCAGTGGGGACCTCAACGGCGTCCTTGGTACATCCCAAGCCAGCGGATCCTTCCGTAGCTGACGCGCCTGAGGCCTCTACCCATTAATCTGGTGATAAAAAATGGAACATTATTAGGCCACATGGGGTCCTCCGCCGAGACGCGGTCCCTACGAGAGAGAGTCGCGTCCCTCAGACCCCCACACACTTACTTGCAGGCGCCTGATCAGCCCTGGACAAAGAAGACTCCCCCACAACATCACTCCCTTGGGAAAGAGGCACTAACTTCTTACACTTCAAGGACTTACCTCGTCCCCTACTCTGGGTAGGGGAAGAAGAATGCACTCTACCTGACCCCTCTCCTGCCGACGTCGCAGGGGAAGACAAGCTAGTTTCCCTAGGAGACCTCTTCGAAGCCTTCTTCTTCTTCGTGCCACAAATCACCCATTGGACCTCGCTCCAATCGGCACATTCGGGACACGTGTCTGACGGCGAACAGGCTTTGACAAGAAAGCCCTACACGATTTCCCGGCTCTAGGCCCAGGACAACGGCGATCGTGCTCCATAGCACAACACAAAGGGGGCAAACTACGCAAAACTCTGGTCGTTAAGAGAGGAGCCACCAGTGACTCCTAAGAAAGTGTTTCGAGGTAAGTCTCTGTGTCAGAACAATTGGTAATTTAGAGGAAGAGTGGAACTTAGTAAAAGAAAATTTTATTGGGATTGAAAGTGATGTGTGTGACAAGAATAATGTTGGAGGCAGCATGAAGAAGGGTAGGGAATGGTGGAATAAAGGAGTGAAGGTAAAAGTAGAAGTGAAAAAGAGGGCATTTGAAGAATGACTGCAAAGTAATAGTGTAGAGAAGTATGAAAGATATAGAAAGAAAAATGTAGAAATAAACACAAGGTAACTGAAGCAAAGAGGGTGGCTGGCTGGAGGTGAGGTCAGGGATTGGGTTGCTCATATGAAGAGAATAAGAAGTAGTTTTGGAAAAAAGTGAAGAGAGTAAGGAAGGCTGGTTTGAGAATTGAAGAGACAGTGAAAGAGGGAAATAAAAGGTTTTTAAACGGAAAGGAGACAAGGAAAAGGTGGGCGGAATATTTTTAAAGTTTACAGAATGTTGAGGATAATAGGGAGGCAGATATAATTGCTGTTGCAGGTGTTGAGGTGCCAGTGATGGGAGATGAGAATGAGAGAGAGATTACAAGAGAGGAAATGAGGAGAGCACTAGATGAAACGAGAGTAGGAAAAGCACCTGGTATGGATGGTGTGAGAACTGAGGTATTAAAGGAAGGAGGTTTGAGTGGACTTTGAATGGTTGGCGAGACTTTTTTAATATGTGTTTTATGTTGTCAATGGTACCAGTAGATTACGTTTGTGCATGTATTGTACCACTATATAGGGTAAGGGAGATATGCATGAGTGTTGTAATTCAAAAGGTATTAGTTTATTGAGTGTGGTTGGAAAAGTGTATGGTAGAGTACTGATTAATAGGATTAAGGATAAAACAGAGAATGCAATCTTAGATGTACAGGGTGGTTTTAGAAGAGGTAGGGGTTGTATGAATCAGATTCTTACAGTTAGGCAGATATGCGAGAAATATTTAGCAAAAGGTAAGGCGGTGTATGTTGCGTTTATGGATCTGGAGAAAGTGTATGATAGAGTTGATAGGGAAGCGATGTGGAATGTGATCGGGTTATATGGAATTGGTGGAAGATTGTTGCAAGCAGTGAAGTTTCTATAAAGCTAGTAAAGCGTGTGTTAGGGTAGGTAATGAAGTGATCGATTGGTTTCCAGTGAGAGTGGGGCTGAGACAGGGATATGTGATGTCGCCATGGTTGTTCAACTTGTATGTTGATGGAGTGGTGAGAGAGGTGAATGCTCAAGTGCTTGGACGAGGATTGAAACTGATAGACGAGAATGATCATGAATGAGAGGTAAATCAGTTGCTGTTTATGGATGATACTGCACTGGTTGCATACTCGGAAGAGAAGCTTGGCCAATTAGTGACAGGATTTGGAAGGGTATGTGAGAGAAGGAAGTTAAGAGTTAATGGTGGGTAAGAGTAAGGTTATGAGATGTACGAGAAAGGAAGGTGGTGTGAGGTTGAATGTCATGTTGAATGGAGAGTTACTTGAGGAAGTAGATCAGTTTAAGTACTTGGGGTCTGTTGTTGCAGCAAATGGTGGAGTGGAAGCAGAAGTACACCAAAGAGTGAATGAAGGATGCAAAGTGTTGGGGCAGTGAAGGGAGTGGTAAAGAATAGAGGGTTTGGCATGAATGCAAAGAGTTCTGTATGGGAAAGTGATTGTACCAACTGAGATGAAGTGTCTGAGGCATATGGCTGGTGTATCTCGATTAGATAGGGTTAGGAGTGAAGTAGTGAGGGTGAGAATGGGAGTAAGAAATGATTCAGCAGCTACAGTGGATATGAATGTGTTGAGGTGGTTTGGCCATGTTGAGAGAATGAAAAATGACTGTCTGCTAAAAAAGGTGATGAGTGCAAGAGTTGATGGGAGAAGTAGAAGAGGAAGGCCAAGGTTTGGGTGGATGGATGGAGTGAAGAAAGCTCTGGGTGATAGGAGAATAGAGGTAAGAGGCAAGAGAGCATGCTAGAAATAGGAATGAATTGTGAATGATTGCGACACAGTTCCGGTAGGCCCTGCTGCTTCCTCCGGTCGCCTTGGATGATCGCGGAGATAGCAGCAGTAGGGAATTCAGTATTATGAAGCTTCATCTGTCGTGGATAACGGGGGAGGGTGGGCTGAGGCACCCTAGCAGTACCAGCCAAACTCGGTTGAGTCCCTCGTCAGGCTGGGAGGAGAATAAAGAAGAAAGGTCCACTTTTTTTCATTTGTTTGATGTGGGCTACCCCCCAAAATTGGGGGAAGTGCCTTGGTATATTGATAAACAAAATCACTTTGGAGAGGACACACTAGAGAGACTTGGAGAGAGAGAGGGGGGGGGGGGCCACTTTGGCTCTTTCACAGGACGGCTGTTTCTCTTCTGCCCCATGCATCCAGAAGATTCTAGGACCGAGATATGGAAGTTTGGGGGTTGGTCTAAGGGAGTAAGGTTTGCCAATGATACTCTCTCAGACGCTTAACGAAGCAACCGCGAGATGACTCCCTCTCTTAGCTAGCTAACCCACCTTTGTCTTTGAAAAAAAAAAAGAAAAAAAAAAAAAGAACCTAACTCTGGGTTCTTCAAGAACCTTCCAAAGTACATGGCAAAATATAAGAATTGCGTATTTTCTCTCAAAACATGACGCATACCTCATAAAAATATAAAAAAACATTTACATAAGCTCTTGTTCCTATCCTGTATGGATCATTATAACACTCCTAAGTGATTATGTAAGATTTCGTAACAAAATACGTGAAATAAAAAGTTAATTCTTAAAAACAACGTAAATTTACAAATACCGACTTGAATAAAGATTACAAATAAATTAACGACGAAAGTCTTACGTAATTTACATATAAACCTACATGAGAGGAACTCATCTTAAGAGCTGGCTTTTCACCTCTGCAATGCACATATGGAAACAAATGAAATACCTGAATAATTTATTAACTCTACACTAGACCAGCTTCATAAGAATATATATATATATATATATATATATATATATATATATATATATATATATATATATATATATGTGTGTGTGTGTGTGTGTGTGTTTGTGTGTATATATACCGATATACATATTGTTCTTGGCGTGGTTAAGTTAGAAAATAACATTTGAACGTTATAATTATAATAGCCTCCTCCAAGAATTGATTATACAAAGACAAGATAGGACTAGTATCCAAATTGCCTGCCATCTTTCAACTACTGTAACCTACTTAATGATATGTAAGTGCGTAACCATCTATTCTAAAATGCAAATTAAATAAATATAGATAGCTTAAGCTATTTTATTAATTGCTTGTTCAGTTTTGATTTTTTTTTTCTTTTTTTCTTTTTTTTTTTTTTTTTGAACGACAACAGTTCACGTTTCCACAGGAGGATATTTCGGGGCTTCACTGTGTCATTACTCAGTTAGGGAGACGAATTTCATATTTTCCTATGGCTGCTTCACTAAACGGGCAAAGTAAGGTAAGATAAGGAGGGGAGTGTCATCATATGATAAAACAACGTTCAATATGTATGTTAAATCATTAATGCTGACACAGCTGTTGAATTTCCAGATTACACATAATTATGTACACCAGATGAGGTCACAACCGATCATCGATCGTCTTACCATGTAAATCGTATTTGCTATTAGATGATGCTGCTCATTTCCCTCACCAAATCCGTGAAATTTTCTATTTTCCAGTTATTTCGTAAAGAGTGGCAATAATATATGATATTGAAGTTAGGCTGATTTGTTCCAGCAAATTACCGCATCATCTTCCCATTATTCCATTATTAAAGTTTACGTTGCCTGGTGCCGGGCAATTAAACAAGAACATTTCCGATAGCTGTGGCAAAGGTGAGATCTGAAGGTGACCGAATATCTTGTAGGTCAGAAGCTTGGACGGTGACAGGAGGCCTGATTACCTAATTAGCACAGCAAGTACAGCAATACTAATAGTGACAGATTACTGGTGTCCCTGTGAAGGACTAAGATTGTAGTGTCATAGTTGAGATGTGGGTCAGTATTGTTTTAACAAAAACATTATTCTCTACGTTACCATTTTGAAGAGTGTGTAACTGCGGATATATCTAGTCTAATATATTCCTATATTTGATTGGGGAAATGCATTCGTACATCACAAGTCTGTCCTTCCATTGAAACGTCGTCACTTTTAGTGGTACCTTAAATGTATGTGTATGGTTTGTGAGCGTGTGGTTGTGCGTGTATACGTGTGAATGTACAGAATGTATACGAGTATGTATATATCTACGTAGATGTGTGTAGGTATATGTATGAAAATTTTTTTGTATATACATGGATATGCAAAATTACTAAAGTTAAACTCTTTGTATGAAGAAATAGAAGGTATATAACTGTTTGAAGGTCTACGAAGAAACACATGGATATTTGACATGTCACTCACTTAAAGACTCTCCCTCCTTGACTAATGAGATATGAGCTTTACCCACGACGGCACTGATGTGTCATTGCAAATACGAGTGGCATATTTTCATATGTTTTGTTCTACAAACCTTTGCAAGTATGTTCGTACAATTATTGTACCATATGCTGTACGGTATAAAATTCTCTATCAGTCTTTAAATGAAATCGCAGGGGGGCCACCGGTCAGAATTCGGCTCATTCGCACAGTATCATAATTTTCCTTGTGGTTTATCGCACATGAGCATCACGTGTTCCTTTGAGTTTTACGCATGATACATAACTACCTTCCTTAAGGTATATCCAGAGAAAGAAACATTATACTTATTCATGCTAGTGAAAAAAAAAATCCTTGGACTGGTAAATAAGAATTAAGCAAGAAGAAAGACATGTAAAATCTCTAAATTCTCTATTCTATTACATTATTATTATTATTATTATTATTATTATTACTTGCTAAACTACAGCCTTAGTTGGAACAGCAGGATACTATAAGCCCAGGGGCTCCAACAGGGAAAATAGCTCTGTGAGGAAACGACACCAGGAAAAATAAAATATTCTAAGAACATTAGCAACATTAAAATAAATATTTTCTTTATAAACACTCAAAAAAAAAAATAACAAAACAAGAGGAAGAAAAATAAGATAGAATATGTGTCCAAGTGCACCCTCAAGCATGAGAACTCTAACCCAAGACAGTAGAAGACCATGGTACAGAGGCTATGGCACTAAACAAGATTAGAGAACAATGGTCTGATTTAAAAGTGTCTTTCTCATAGAAGAGCTACTTACCATAGCTAAAAGTGTCTTTTCTACCCTTACAAAGAGGAAAGTAGCTACTGAACAATTACAGAGCAATGGTTAACCCCTTGAGCAAAGATGAATTGTCTGGCAATTTCAGTGTTGCCATGTGTATGAGGACAGAGGAGAATGCGTAAATATGCCAGACCATTTGGTGTATGTGTAGGCAAATGGAAAATGAACCGTAACCAGAGAGAAGGCTTCAATAGTACTGTCTGGCTAGTCAAAAGACCCCATTACTCTATAGCGGTAGTATTTCAACGGGTGGCTGGTGCCCTTGCCAATATACTACCCAAGATATATCAATATTCAAATAGTAAATAACATTCCCTCATCATACAGTAAATAATTAATATATCAATAAATTACTTATATAATGGTATTACTCTGAATTTTGTTTAATAGAATATCAATTTCTATATATCAAAATTGAAATATAAGAAGGTTTATACTATCAAGCATGTTTTAGCTGACTGAATAAGTACCGTAACTTAAGCAGATCACGTAAAGATAGGAATTGACCTTTTCAGAGTATGTATAATTATCTTATAAAATCAGTTCGTAAGTATATCTAGTGAATATGGGACCATAGCAACGTTTCCTGCCTTACCCGAGGACATGATCAGTTGGATACTTATCGCCGATAACTTCAGTGTTACATACACATTTTTTTATGTAATCTTTGGAGTCATAAGTCAGATTTTGGGATTTTTTATTTTTTATTCACATACCTGATGAATATTTCAAGACTGTTAGCTCAAGTTTCTCCTGTCCTCTTTTGCATATACGAGTGCAGGCATGCATTTATCGTGGATATGAATAATGTCACAGTACTGAAAATACAATGACTTCGCAAGATTTGCCTTATTTCGATAATAACGGAACTTCTAGCTGTCTAGTAATAGAACAACCTTAGGGAAAAATAAAGTATTTTTATGCATATATTATATTTAAAATATATTACTTTCCGTTGAGAAATATTCTTATTCTCTCCCAGTCGAAAGGTTATACACTTAAAAATATTGGTCTCTTAAAGTATCTTGCAACTTTACACGTATGTGTCATATATTTTTTTCATATTCCAAACTTGACATCATCATCATCTTCCTATAAGTAATTACCTTCGCTCTAAGTATATAGAGCATAGCAAATACTAAGTGCTGGGTTCCTTGGTAAGACAAAGCCACGGATGTCCACACCAGCCTCCCCCCCCCCCCCCTCCCGCTCCTCCTATCCTTTCCACAACTTTCCAAACTTACGACCTATGCCGTCATGATCGAAACCAAACGACTAGGAGTGACGAATTGCCATCTGGTGAAATATAAACTCACTAATACACATAAATTTCATAAGTTAACTAGCATCACTGTTATCATCTTTACTATTATTATCAACATTATCATCACTTTAGTAACAGTTCTACTCTTCTAAAGTCTTTCTCAAAATAATGAAATAAAAATTGCAAAGTTACAAACAATATCAAGTAAATACAATTAGTCTACTTTATCAAACTAAAAGTACAAAACAGACTATAGAAAAAGAGGAACAGTAGAAAATAATAAATAATAAAATCATCAAAATATTCATATTTGGAGGAAACAATACTGTAGCAGTTGCAGACAGTATGGAAGTAGTATTCCTCCCCTGAGCCAAAAATCATAATTTTTGCTAGCTAAACTTGTTCTGACTTCCAAAGAAACGGAAGTGGGTGTTGCACGCCAAAGGATCGAACGACAGTCGCCATGTGTTACTCCTCAAAGACCAGCTGTTGGCCCCGAAAATCTTACCCCCTCCACCTCTGTCACAAGCCGGGAAGTTGTACAGGGGCACGTGCAATGCGTGATTGCCAACTTCCCTTCATCTCCAGTGCTTTCCCCTTCCCGATTCAAAAAAAAATTTAGCACACCGATCTAAAGCCCAAATCTGGGTTGTAACTTTTCTTACGATTCTCTCTTGAACAGCTACTCCTGAACACGATGGGAAAATGGTTCACAAAAGTAACATTACTCCATGTATTAATGTCTTATATGGAACAAGATACTTTTTGGTGACAAGATGATTCTGTGCTGGGTGAAAGCGTACAATCGTGTTAACGTGAAGATTATGTGGGCAAGAATGTGAATTGCAGGATGATCTAGTGTTTTTTTATTTTTTTTTGTATTGGGAAATCAGTTTGACACCACTAAATTAAAATCAATTGTGTTTCGGTCATATTCAACAAATGATGTTTCAAAAAAAAAAAATTAAATACAACATTATTAAACACACGTATTATGTATTAGACAAGCCTAAACAGCAAAAAGGAAAAGTATGTGTAGTTATTCGTGAATAAAAAAATGACTGGTTAAAATAAAAAAATTAATATTAGATACATATTCCTTGCAGCACAGCAACGCTATACCTACAATTTATTATGCACTCTCATTTTTGCGCTAGATTTGGGCACAACTTTATTCATTAGCAGGAGTTTGAAAACAATAACCAAGATATTATTTTAGCAATTACATTCCTTACTAGCCTACATTATTGGCTTAGCTAATTAAATGAAAGCTTTAGGTACAGCGATAAAATTTCCGTTTACATATTTAATTTATAAACAAATCAGGGTCAAGATTGCACAATGAAAAAAAAAATTATTTCTGAGGGTGCATGAGAACACACAAATGATGATTCTGTAACAGTCTAATTCCGGAAATTTAATTCGCACAACTAGTCCTCAAGCAACTCTTAAAATGCGTTGCATATTAATCGTGATTACAAGAGAAAAAAAATGATCCCGCTGCTTCAAAAAATAGTGAAGGGGGAGATTTCACTATTGTCTATGCCAGTCTACCAAGAGCTTTCAAAATCTTCCAGGTAATGATAATGAACGGGGCTAATCTGCGGAAATCTTTCCTCAAAAACCCTACGCTTCCTCAGGTCTACAGTAGGCCTACATCTACCACCTGTTGCACCACAAAATGAACGAGGCCTTGAAGATTTACCCTTACTTCACATTACAATTTCTATCCTTTTTTACATTTGATTGACTCGACCATATTCAGTATTGCCACGCTGGAGTATAACTAAACTCAAGAAACCACACCACATGTCACAAATTAATGTGTAAAATATTGAGAAATTACATCTAAGGAAACAATGATATAAAAACACATACATACACAACTTGAACATTACCTTAAGTTAATTAATTCATAAATCTATTATGTATATTATGATACATAAATGGCGCATACCACCATCATTTTTGGTTATAGGAACTGCCTTTTCGTGGGCAGTTGTCAACTGCTTTACAATTCCTGTTGGTTACATTTAAAATTCATACCATGTGCCTTTCCACCCGTTCAGATAAACTTACTTGGGCTAATAAGGTACTTGGCACAGAGATATATATACCTTAATTTTATTGGTTTTACCCACTAATGAATGTACAGCGGATGTACCATCAGTTGCTATAGTTAATTTTGTTTTATGTCTCGGGCCAAATTTTACCCCTGCCAGCATAGCAAATAATTCAGTCATTGTAGTGGGGCAATTATCAGCAAGTCTTATCTTTTCTCCAGAAAATTTTCTTGTTATCCAGATATCCACAGAAACCTGTCCCACATTTACCTTTATACAAGGATCCATCACTAAACACTTCGTTTTTTTTTTTTTTTTATTCGTTGTAGTCTCTAAAAATTCAATTTTTAATTCTTCCTCGGTACTCTCTATCTTTTATTCTTTAAGTTTTTCGACCAGATGATATATATTTGTGGTTTCTACCATGGTGGTATTCGTTGTATTTTATGTTGCTTATCTATTGCATCTATGTATCCAAGATTTTTCTTTTTGATAATATTTTTACAGCGTTATTCCCTTTCTATCTGTACGTGCTTCCAGTGCTCAAGAAGGTTTTCATCAATTCTTTGTCTGTTGTTATCGTTCTCAGTAATTGTCCTGTGGCCATTTTTCTTATTCTTGCTTTTCCACTCGTAGTATATACTATTGACACACATAGGGGTTCCAAGAATAATTGCATTAAGTTGTATTGTTTCCATTTTCTTACTCAGTCTTTTTGGTATATCCAAGAGATAGCTTGAGCTATAGTCTATGATACTTCCTATCATTGCCTTGTATAGATCTGTAATCGGCTTGATAATTCCACCAAAATCTCTACTCGCAACTTTTCTAAGAGTATCTAGTCTGCTTCTTGTTTTCCGAATTATCCTCTTAACTTCATCTTTAGATCCATTTGCAGATATTATGACTCCCATGTATTTGTAACCCGTAACATACTGTATCTTCACCCCTTGAATTTTTATAGTATTTCTTTTATTTTGCTTTGCTAGAGTTTTTGTTTTCTCTAGTGCAATGATTAGACTCCCATGTATTTGTAACTCATAACATACTGTATTTTTACCCGTTGTATTTTTAGTCTTTCTTTTCTTATTTTGCTTTGCTAGAATTTTTGTTTTCTCTAGTGCAATGATTAGACTCCCATGTATTTGTAACTCATAACATACTGTATTTTTACCCCCTTGTATTTTTATAGTCTTTATTTTCTTATTTTGCTTTGCTAGAATTTTTGTTTTCTCTTGTGCAATGACTAATCTTATGCTGTTACAGTGTTGTAAATTTTTAAGGGCCTTTTTCACACAATTTATGTTTTCACCCCTCAGGGCAATATCATCAGCATAAAATGTTTCTAAGTTACTAAATTTACATGCTGCAAGAATATTCATAAGGATCTTGAAGTGTTGGGGATAATACTCCTCCTTGTGGTATTCCTAGCTCCATGTTTCTCCATGTCGACAACTCTCCATACCAGACAGCGCTACTTCTTCCTTCTAGGTAATCTTTAATGACAGTAGTATGCCATTTATTACATAGTTTCTGTTTTTTACAACGGTTTCCACCTTTCACCGTAACAAAATATTTTTAATTTTGTGTTTTTTAACATATGGTTACTAAACTATTAATCACTAATTAAAACAGCGGTTACGTGTCATGAACGCAAATCCTAGATATCACGTTGATCCCGATGAAAACTTTTTTGATCTTGTTAAGACATCCGATTTCTTTCCTTGTAAATATTATATTACTGACACATTTAATGAATCTCTCCCTAATCATATGTGACAATGCCTTCCATTATCAAGCGGATCACCTGAAGATAAGCGACCCCAAATAGTTCTCCTGAAGACAAAGGACCCCAACTACACTCACCTGAAGAAGAGAGACCCTGATTTTCTTCACCTGAATATAAGCGACCCTAGCTTATTGACGTCTTCAGGGGATCTATTTTGTCTTATAATACTACAAAATGCTCGAGTGCTTGGACGAGGATTAAAACTGGTAGGCGAGAATGACCATGAATGGGAGGTAAATCAGTTGTTGTTTGCGGATGATACTGTACTGGTAGCAGACACAGAAGAGAAGCTTGACCGACTAGTGACAGAATTTGGAAGGGTGTGTGAGAGAAGGAAGTTGAGAGTTAATGTGGGTAAGAGTAAGGTTATGAGATGTACGAGAAGGGAAGGTGGTGCAAGGTTGAATGTCATGTTGAATGGAGAGTTACTTGAGGAGGTGGATCAGTTTAAGTACTTGGGGTCTATTGTTGCAGCAAATGGTGGAGTGGAAGCAGATGTACGTCAGAGAGTGAATGAAGGTTGCAAAGTGTTGGGGGCAGTTAAGGGAGTAGTAAAAAATAGAGGGTTGGGCATGAATGTAAAGAGAGTTCTATATGAGAAAGTGATTGTACCAACTGTGATGTATGGATCGGAGTCGTGGGGAATGAAAGTGATGGAGAGACAGAAATTGAATGTGTTTGAGATGAAGTGTCTGAGGAGTATGGCTGGTGTATCTCGAGTAGATAGGGTTAGGAACGAAGTGGTGAGGGAGAGAACGGGTGTAAGAAATGAGTTAGCGGCTAGAGTGGATATGAATGTGTTGAGGTGGTTTGGCCATGTTGAGAGAATGGAAAATGGTTGTCTGCTAAAGAAGGTGATGAATGCAAGAGTTGATGGGAGAAGTACAAGAGGAAGGCCAAGGTTTGGGTGGATGGATGGTGTGAAGAAAGCTCTGGGTGATAGGAGGATAGATGTGAGAGAGGCAAGAGAGCGTGCTAGAAATAGGAATGAATGGCGAGCGATTGTGACGCAGTTCCAGTAGGCCCTGCTGCTTCCTCCGGGGCCTTAGATGACCGCGGAGGTAGCAGCAGTAGGGGAGTCCGCATTATGAAGCTTCATCTGTGGTGGAAATGTGGGAGGTTGGGCTGTGGCACCCTAGCAGTACCAGCTGAACTCGGTTGGGTCCCTGATTAGGCTGAAGGAACATAGAGAGTAGAGGTCCCCTTTTTGTTTTGTTTCATTGTTGGTGTCGGCTACCCCCCAAAATTGGGGGAAGTGCCTTGGTATATAGATAGATAGATAGAATACTACAAAAAAAAAAAATATATATATATATATATATATATATATATATATATATATATATATATATATATATATATATATATATTCATTAAAACTACTTTATTAAATATTTGTTGAAAAGAACAAATTTATATAAACAATCCATATTCAATTAAAAGCGTATTATCTTGCAATTTCAGTACAAAAATAATTCGATGGCCTGTGTTTACTTTTCTATGATTGGAAGTCGAGTTGCAGCAACACGTGTTTCAACGATCACCTTATATCGAACACTTAATGCTATTGTCAACCATTCCAAATACCCATATTGGCCGATTTGGTGCACGTCCTCTGTGATATTTGTTTTTGCGTGCAAAGCAAGACTCGTCAATTTGCGCAATTAAGCCATTACCACCAAGTGTAACCGGGTTTGCCTCAAAATACTTCATGCAGATTTCTCTAAAAAAAGAAAACTAAATATCAATCATATTTTTGTTCCGAAATGTTTAGAATATTATCCTGAATCCACTTAGGCAGTGAAAGTTTAGATTTAGCAAAGAATGGGTCCTTACAAATAGAAACTTTGCTTTTAAATTTAGTATACTCTTTAAATTGGAGTTTCTACACATAATTAACTTGTATAGAACACAGTTTAGTCTATTAGCCATTAGAGAAAAATAAGATTTTTTTTAAATACCGTCAATTTAAAAAAAAATCTATTTGCTACCTTATAAATAAGTTTGTTAGCACTTTTATTGGTTAGTCTCACTCATGTCGTTACACTAATATTAATTAACTTATAAACTGGTTAGTTAGCTTGTTAGTCCCATTCTTAAATTTAAATTCCTCATCTGAAGAAAAAAAAGACCCCATTTTTTTCCACCTGAAGATAAGCGACCCCAGCGAGTGTTGGGGTCCCCAATCTTCATGTGATCCTATCAAGCTTTAATATTCCAAGTTTCAAGAAAAATCATGCCGAATTTATTGGCTACTTAAAAAAATGCAACCATGAATTTGATATTATAGTATTGACCGAAACATGGGCTAAGGAAGAAACTCATTGCATGAATTATCTTCCTGGATATACAGTTATGCGTGTCACAATTATCGGGAAGGTCGGAGGGCCGGCGGTGTCAAGGGGGCGGTGTAAGCATTTTCGTTAAAGATTCTCTTGATTTTCAACCTCTTGATGAGTTCTTCAACATTTCTACTGAAAATTTTTTAAGTGCCGGTGTAATGGTTTCTATAACCGATTCAACTCATAAAGCAGTAATCTTCGGTATCTATAGACGTCCAGAAGGTGATGGAAATATGTTTTTCTTGCGGTGCTAAGAAATCCAGGTCTCTCCCTTGTGAATACAATTGTCACTGGGGACTTTATCATTTGCTTAGTGAGGGAAGGGGAGAACGAAACCACCACCTGGAGACTGATAAGCACAATGTGATCTTTTGACTTCTACCCGTCAATGACTAGACCAACAGTCGTTCGAATGACTCGCTGCCTTCTATCGACCATATTTGGGCCAATAATAATCTTGTTAATAATAGTGGCCTATTCTTAGCAGATATCACAGATCATTTCCCAATTTTCTGTAACCTTTTAATGCCTATATTAAACAACGTAGACAAAATAAAAATTAAATTTAGAGATATGGGAGAAGTAAATGACAGGATTTCACGGAACTCCTCAGAGGTAAAGACTGGTCGGAATTTGGTCAAGCCTCTTTAGATCCTCACCTGGGAGCGGCCTCCCTTACGGATAGAAGGGACAGTTTTTTCAATGAATGCTTTCCTCTGAAAACTAAATATGTAAGTGTTAAAAGATTGGCGAATAAGTGGTTCTCCAAAGGACTACTTAGATCAATTAACATTTAACATAATCTATATCGAGGAATGAAATTGGGTGCTTATAGTGCCTAACGCTATAGTAACTATTGTAATATGTTGCTTACATTAATTCGTGTGGCAAAGAAAAAATATTTTGAAAACACCTTTGATCAACTCCGAAAGGATGCTAAAAAATCCTGGGATCTTATGAACTCGTTCCTCAGGCGTGGCAAGAAAAAGCGCCCGTCACTGAGAAAACTCATCCGTCGTAATGGCGAAATCATTACTGACAGCCAACAAAATGCAAATGCTTTTAATCTTCATTTCTCTACAATTGGCATTACTCTCAGAGATGCCCTGCCTCAAAATAATCATTTAGATTTTCATTCCTATTTGCCTCCTTAAAATCAGCAGTCTATTTGAACCCATCTTTTATATATAAAAAAAACTAAAGTACAAAAAAAACAAATCTTCCTTCTCCCCCTACTAGACTATATAGGAATAATGCTAGCTTACTTGCCATTCCGATATCCTTGTTGTTCAACCATTGTATTGTCTCTGGCATTTATCCTGACATTTTTAAAATAGCGTGCGTTACTGTTTTAGATAAGTCAGGTGATAAATCGGATGTCAATAACTATAGACCAATAAGCTGCCCTCCCTTATTGAATAATTTTTTTTGAAAAATTCATATACAATCGACTCTACTCTTTTTTTATTAAATGTAATATCTTTTCTACCTGTCAGTAGAAAAGTGATGCCATTAATGATCTTCTCGAAAATATCTACAATGCGATGAATAAAAATTAATACCTTGGTGTAGTCTTTTTAGATTTGAGTAAAGCCTTTGACACTGTCTCTCATGATGTGCTTCTTAAAAGACTCGAACACTATGGAATACGTGGAAATTCATTACTCTTACAATCCTACTGGAGTCGAAAACAATTTGTGACCCTCGATGGCCATTTTTCAGAGATCATGGATGTCAAAATAGGTGTTCATCAGGGATCAGTCTTAGACCCGTTATTTGTCCTTGCCTATATCAATGATCTACCTCGGTCAGTTGGTAGGTTAAGCTCCATACTCTTTGCTGATGACACTACGCTTCATTTTAAACATAAAAATATCTACTCCCTCTGTGATACACTAACCGCTGAGTTAATTCATGTAAAAACCTGGCTACTAGCAAATAAGTTAACCTTAAATTAAAGAAAGACATACTTCATAGTCTCTTTTCTTTGCGTAGAGTTCCACATAGCATAAGGGTTGCTATAGGAAATCACACTCTTGGCCAGAAGTTCAGTGGTAGATTTTTAGGGGTAATGCTTGATAATGAACTAACTTTCAGAGAGCATGTTAATATGACAGTTAATAAAATTGCCAAATTAATGGGTATCATTTATAGATTAAAAGAGTATTTCCCTTTATATATTATAAAACAATTGTATCACTCTTTAGTATCTCCTCGCCTAAATTACTGCATTACGGCGTGGGTAGTAGTAGAAACGTCCTGCAACCGTTAATTGTAATTCAAAAAAGACTGGTAAGAATCATAAGTTCCAGTGATTACTTAGCCCATGCATCGCCACTCTTCCGGTCGCTCTCGATATTGAAGCTTAAAGACGTTTATAAGTTCTCCTTAATGAATATGATGTTCCAAACACTTATATTAAACAGATTTCCAGATTTATGACGAAAAATAATTCAGGAACAATCAGGTCATCCATATGGAACAAGAAATTAACTCTTCCTTTCATACGTATTTAATAGATGTGAGCAATCGTATCTATATCAAGGTATTAAATATTGGAATACTCTGCCCGCTTATCTAAAGGCATTACTTAGCGTTCCATCTTTTAAGAAATCGTATACA
>NC_090745.1:56742821-56765321 GCF_036898095.1 Palaemon carinicauda | reverse complement strand
ATTTGGTATGTTTGTTGCACCTACAACACCAATTGGCATTTTAACCTGCTGCAAAATTTTTTTAGTCTGAGCCTTGCTAACGTTCGACTTAACTTGACAGAAGGAAACAAGAAAGGTATTTGTACATATCAGTATCGTGGCACCGAAGACCGAGATTGAGGGAGATGACCTGAACACTAATCAACCCTCTTGATGCAAGATGGATTTGGATTTATAATTTTGGGTTTTGAACAACAATTAAGGAAGGAAGGAAGCGGGAACAAAGGTAAAGTAGAACGATATAAAGCAAATACATCTAGGGCCCGAAGAAACAGTGCAGCAACCCTTAAATAATGCATACAGTATGCAGCGTGAGGTGTACTAGCAGCACTACCTCCTTACAGCACGTGTTTCATACACGCGCATACACTGTAATGCTATTATCAGTGCGGGAGGGAGCGAAAGATGATAAAAAAGGGATCAACAAAAGACATTTATAAGATGACAAGAAAGATTTATCTGCTAATACATGTCAGAGATGGCCTAATCAATGAAATAAGTTATCGTGATTTAAGGGCACAGTTCCGGTAGGCCCTGCTGCTTCCTCCGGTCACCTTGGTGACCTCTGAGGTAGCAGCAGTAGGGGATCAGCATATGAAGCTTTATTTGTGGTGGATAACGAGGGAGGGTGAGATATGGCACCCTAGCAGTACCAGCAAAACTCTGCTGAATCCTTCGTCAGGTTGAGAGGGGGGAAGACGATAAGTTCCCTTCCGTTCCTTTTTTTTTTTTTTTTGTCGGATACCCCCTAAAAATTTGGGAGAAGTGCCTTGGTAAATAGATCTACATCAATTCTGAAATGTTCTCCAAGCAATAAACATTTTCATTGATTAAGGTTGAATAGAAGAATTTTCAATAACCTAAATAAAGTTACCTACAAAAATGCTTAGCTCCACACAATATTCTAACGCGAATTATACCTACCACTGTATCATTTTTGCTGAAGAAAAACCAAATTCCGCAATGACTCAAACATTTAATCAAGTAGGAATTTCACTTGAAAAACAGAACCAATACAAACATATATATTACGAATAACTAATGAAACACAAGAAATGCTAAAAGCGTGGCCCAGATTTAGGAATACGTCGCCAACTATTACTATTATTGCAATAACCAAAGCAAATGGAAGACCCAAAAATCGTGCTACGGTGAAAGCATGTACCTGGACCATATGCTGGAAGTAATGAAAAAAAGCATAGCCGAGGAGTTCGTGCAAGTTTACATCTTTCTTGGAGTTCGTGTTCTAAATTGTGGACCCGGGACATCTTTTTAGGCGATGAAATGAACAAAATTGACAGTAATAAGATTGACTTAGTTATTGAACAAGGCGTTGTCAATTCCTGTCTTATGATATGATACCCTAGACATAGAGAATAGCAAATTTTCAAGGCATGTTGAATAATGAAGGGAAATCTGGGAAAGGCTAAAGAAGTAAAAATGTGAATACAAAATATAGCATTATCTTAATATCTTAAGAAGAAACCCAAAAAGGGAGAGAAAGCTGGAGGACCAACAAGAATACTCAAAACTAGTTATCTGTTCAATTTCCCATCAAATGAAAAATCAATGGTCTCAATGCGTTACTGCTTCATAAAGCAACTTTATAATAATCTTAATTTTGTTAAATTTATCCTTTTTTGATCTAAGGCTATTTCACCTTTTAATTTTTACCCTATGGATCAGCTCGAATGCATTACAATTTTCCGTTTCTCCCGTTGCGTGAGCCACCATTTTGAGATAAGACATGTGATGAGAATACAGGACTATTTGAAACAATATTTAGCCTTAGTTTGAAATTATTGTGGTGAGAGAAATGTCTATTTGATTCGTGTGACCATGTGCCCTTGAAAGACTCCCAAGTCATGATCACTAATGATAGAGTAAGATTCACTAATAATAATAATGATAATAATAATAGTAATAACAACAACAACAATAATAATAATAATAATAATAATTATTATTATTATTATTATTACTATTATTATTCTAAAAGAAATAGTACAGTTTAAGTTCTAGTTAAAACTTGGAGTGGACGTTTAACTTCCTCGGTCCCAGTTGACTTTCTACGAATATTCAATTTTCGAAGAAAAACAATCACTTTAGTACAACAAAATTGTATTATGTTTAAATATATAATGTAAATGATGACACTAAAGTACGGGAAAGATACTACCGCTAGAGAGCTATGGGGTCATTTGACTAGCCAGACATTACTACATTGGATCCTTCTCTTTGGTTATGGTTCGTTTTCCCTTTGCCTACACACGCACATCGAATGGTCTGGCCTATTCTTTACATATTCTGCTCTATCCTCATACACCTGACAACACTGAGATTACCAACCAACTTTTCTTCACCCAAGGGGTTACTGCATTGTAATTGTTCACTGGCCACTTTCCTCTTGGTAAGGGTAGACGAGACACTCTAGCTATGGTAAGCAGCTCTTCTAGGAGAAGGACACTAACATCAAACCATTGTTCTCTAGTCTTGGGTAGTGCCATAGCCTCTGTACCATGGTCTTCCACTGTCTTCGGTTAGAGTTCTCTTGCTTGAGGGTACACTATGGCACACTATTCTATCTTATTTCTCTTTCTATTGTTTTCTTAAAGTTTCTATAGTTCATATAGGAGATATTCATTTTAATGTTACTGTTCTTAGAATATTTTATTTTTCCTTGTTTCCTTTCCTCACTGGGCTATTCATCCAGTTTTTCCAACTAGGGTTGTAGCTTAGCAATTAATAATAATAATAATAATAATAATAATAATGCGCCTTGGCTTAAAGTTCAACTGAGGTCTTACTCAATATAAATGAAATGCTAAGCATTCATATCTCTGGTTCTCATTGAACAAGATTGTCTTTTATGTAATGACTGCAGTGGCACTTATATCGCCTTATATTGCGACTATTGTGGTTCCAAACTTGAAAAACCTTCTTACATATTGTTGAATATATTCAAGGTCAAAGTGCGGAAAAGGATAAGATAAATTGAGTCAATTAACGACATAAAATGATCTTCCTAATCGGGTAGTTAAATCAGTAGAACTTCAAAAGTTCTAACTTGCAGCAAATGATTTTATGTTGAACAGGATGCCACAAGTCTTTTTATAGTTTATGTATGACATATTTGTTGTTACCGTTTTTAAAACATTTCATTGTTAATTTTTTTTCTCATATCGTTTATTAATTTCCATATTTCCTATGAATGAAAACTCTTGGCACTGAGCAGAGATCTTCTAAATTTTGATTCAGTGTTTCATTTGCCATCCCCTTGGACTACCCAGCCCATAGGTTCCTAGCATATAGAAATAACTATTTTCTTCAACTATACGTAATTTTTATGCATACGTCCTCACTGGGCTATTTTTCCCTGTTGGATCCCTTGGGCTTACAGCATCTTGCTTTTCCAACTAAGGTTGTGGCTTGGCTAATAATAATAATAATAATAATAATAATAATAATAATAGTAGTAGTAGTAGTAGTAGTAGTAGTAGTAGTAGTAGTAGTAGTAGTAGTAGTATCCATGATGTAGCCTAATAAGAATCATAAAAAGAGCAGCAAATAATTCTCCAATTTAGCTCTGAATCATTCTTTAAAAATGCAATGTACCTCAGCTGCAATTATAAACATCTTACACAAAAACATTAAATACATAGATACACGTATGTGTATTTATATTTCTTTTAACATACTAGTGTATAGGTATTAATGTATACTGCTTTGTGTATAAACAAGAGCGTGCAGTAACTAAGATTTCAGGATGCAATCTCAGAAAGGGCGTTCAATCCCAGCTATGATCCACATGTCCAACCAGCTGTCAACGGGCAACAGTATTTGGTAAGGCAGCAAAAACGGTCCGTGGGTAGAGCAATCTCACTCCAAAGTACTTGCTGAAATAACGAAATGATGGAATTTCTTGGCACTATCCCTTTCAAACGGAGGAATGTATGTATGTATGTATACGAGAGTATAGACTATACTGTATATATATAAAACAAAGAGTTACAGAGTGTTGTCTGGTTGGGTAGCCATTCATTGCTGATTAGCTCCATTTGCCATATTACCAGTAATGGTCAAACATAGTCTATGAAGGTTGCAGAAGTTGTAAAAATTAAGATCTTTTCTAATTTCACATTTAGTGGAAACAAGTTTCTTCTTCCCCACTGTTATCCCTACATTAAGGGATCAGTTGCCTGATTACGCCTTCTCCAATGCCTTCGATCAAAGGCATCCTCTTCCACCAAACCTCTTCTCTCCATATATTGGTATACAACTAATATGGTTTATATCTATATCATTTATGTTGCTGTTACTGGAAACTATGAAGAACAATCACTCCCTTCAAAGATGGGGACAGATAAGAAATACTAAATTTTCTGGCTAGACATCGATTCTTTTATATGGTATATTACCAATTTTAAAACATTCTAGTTTGATCCAAATTGAGAAAACTCCACTAATCTTAATAGCATTATTCTTACCTTTATCACAACTACCTTTACCAAAGCAAATTCCGACAGGAAATTTTACCCAGATCGAATATCAGTAGCATTAATGTAAGTTAAAAAGTATTTGACTTGCCCTTTGTTTTCTCATGTAAACAATCAATTACTGCATTCCGTGAAAGCCAAACTTCAGCCATTTCTTGTAGGTTTCACATTTTTACTGCTAAGTTAACAGGGTTTAAGACCTATGCCATACGTACCTTAAAGGAAAAAAATATACATGATATGGCAAAACAAAAATCACTAAACAAATGGCAACATTTAATAATAATAATAATAATAATAATAATAATAATAATAATAATAATAATAATATAGAGCACAACAAAGCCATACATTTTACCTAGCAATTATGAATCACCATATCATCGAAATTCTAAGATATGCTTTCACTTCACCTCTTACTATGATGAAACTACTCTATTCGTAGCCTACTGTATATGTACAGCCCTGGACCTTAAACACACTTCAGACAGAGAGAGAGAGAGAGAGAGAGAGAGAGAGAGAGAGAGAGAGAGAGAGAGAGAGAGAGAGAACGCAATGTGCATGCTTATCCTTAACTAATACTTATCCAATGACATATCTTTCAGAACTTTCACAGAAAATAGTCCATATTCTGGTAGGAATCCAAGGTATTCCCTAAAATCTGCATCCCAGACCTATTCAAGGGCCGTTTTCCAAGTACTGTCACACACGGAGAAGCCTCATGTCCTGCAGGACCAACATGATTTGTTTGTCGTTTACAGTCTTTAGTATTTCAAAGCATCATATAGTGAAATACGTTAATTGTAAATCCATGGTATCATAACACTTTGAAAATAAAATGTCTTCAACGTCGTGAAAGGTTTAATATCGTCAGTCCTTCCGGCGTCTTATGGGAGCTTGTTAAACACACTTGGGTCCGCTTATTTGAAAGCTCTAGATTCTAGAACTTACAAGTAAGTGTATCTCGGCTCCAATAACTTGAAACTATCCGTAACTATTCTCATGTCGACAAAATTTCTTGGCTGCACGATGTGTAGCTAGTCTCTTAAACATTTTGGACGTCAGGTTCTGATAACTTGAGTTATTGCACATATCTTGAAATCAATTGTATGTTTAATAGGCAGCCAGTGTAGATCAATCAATAAAGGGAACTTCTTTCTCGGGCGGGACACCTTTTATCAATCTTTCTCCTCAGATTATTATGTAACTTCTTAAATTGTACTCTATACGCAGGGTATAATAAATTTATACGACTCAATCCAGTAACAACATAGTTAATTAAAAAAAATCTTTACAGAATATTAATCCACATATTTTTTTTACAAAAGCTATGTTTCTTAGGTGATATCCGGTTATTCTTACTGCATTATTTATTTGAGCATTTAAGAAAGTTTTATCCTCAAGACTTCTGATGTGCACAAATGTGTGTGGTTGTTATAGAGTAAATGGCGACTTAACGCTATAAAATAGTCAAATACTTATTGTTTTTAATGTGGTTGTTTTTGGAAACAAAGGCAAAATTTCAAAGTGAAAACTTAAAGTAAAATGGAAAATTGTGTGTAATTCCATGCTGAGGTTGCTCGAAGAACGTTTGACTATTTTTTTTTTTTTTGGGGGGGGGGGAATACGCGTGCGAGCTCGCTTGTTTTGTGAGTCAAAAATAATTCAAGAAACTCTCATTTCCTGTTATATTTGAACATAAGGAGTTATTGGATTATATGTGAGGAAAATGATTTGGTGTTGTCCATGGGGCTTAAATGTTAATTTTTCAAATTGTATATTTTCCATGGATACAGGAGAGCTGATTGTTATTATGCAGAAATTGCTGGTACGAATATTTAAACGAATATATTATAAGCTGAGATATACTGAATTAAGGAATTGATAAAGCATTTTTTCCTATGGAAATTGTTATAAATTGAACATAACTTTATTTAATAAAGATATTATATAATAATCCAGCATAATAGTTTGCTGGCATTTGATTTTATTTATTTACTTATTTGCGTGAAGCTTTTGAGTATCTAAAAGATTACTTGAATAACCAAAAATACCGTTTACGAATTGGAAATTCTTGCTCATCATATGAACCATTAAACAAAGGGGTGCCCCAGTGAAGTGTACTTAGCCCAGTCTTGTAGTGTTTCTGTACTGTTGGAGAAGTAAAATTGTGCATCATGTAAATAGCTGAAAATTCACTTTTGATGGACCAATTGTTCAGCAAATTTCTGTCGTTTCCAAATCATCCGATATCAAAGACTGGATGAACAGAACTTAAAATATCTATCAATTTTATATGGCTTACTTAAAAGATAAAAATAAAAATAAAAGTACTCTTCCTCAATAAAGTATATAAAAATAGTCTATATATATATATAATATATATATATATATATATATATATATATATATATATATATATATATATATATATATATATATATATATATATATAATATATTCACCTGGCTAAAAATATATAAAAAAAAAACTCTTATTTGCCCCATAAACTTTTAAGCATCAGCAAAAAACTGAGGCATTTAAAACTATCAAAACACTCACTGCAAGAGCGTCCATCTAAAATCCCAGACAAAGAATGACGAGTTAACATCATCGAAGATGAAGCTCAAAGTAGCGGACAAAATTCCAACGGCCGATAAAGCTTACGCTAAGTCATCACCATCATGAACGCCAGCGGCACAGCTGCAAGTTCCTTCTGCACCAACGCCTAAAATCTACAGCTGCATAAATGATCAACGACTCAAGGCGATAATTAAACAGCTCTGCCCTACATCATGGTAGTGCTGCACGAAAGAGTTTGGCACACTTTTATGGCTGGAGTATGAAAAGGCTTTTTACATATTATCTTCTAGACACACCAAATATAAACAGCACGTGTTATTTTAAAGATCAAAGTATTTATGACATTGCAAACAAAGTCATTTAGTTGCCACAATGACCTGACAAAACACAAGAAAATTCATCCCAACGTGACCTTTGCCGTAAATGATCGACGGTAAGGATACCATCTAATATCTGCAAAAGCAATGCGAATCATCAAGATTCCAGCAAGAATTAAATCCACGGAACTCGGCACAACAGTCTAGTAATCTGTGTTTTAATACGTACCTTGTATACATACATACATCTCTCTCTCTCTCTCTCTCTCTCTCTCTCTCTCTCTCTCTCTCTCTCTCTCTCTCTCTCTCTCTCTCTCTCTCTCTCTCTCTTATATATATATATATATATATATATATATATATATATATATATATATATATATATATATATATATATAAGGAGAGAGAGAGAGAGAAAGAGAGAGAGAGAGAGAGAGAGAGAGAGAGAGAGAGAGAGAGAGATTTGAGGGGGATTATGTGTGTGTTGAGTGGCAGCCCAAAAACCAGGAGCTGCTCTTGTGAAAAAGAAATATACGATTTGCTGAAAAACCAAGAATTCCCTTTTGCACTGAAACAAAGTCAATGAGTGTAGCCTAATATGTTGACGGGGGTCATTGGGTTATTAAAACTAAATTGTCAATAACGAGCTAGAGAGACGTTCAAGTGACATACATTGAAAACACTGGCTGCTTATTAAAGTCACTAACTCTTCATTAAAGACACTAACGGTTTATTAAACTACTTCTTACAGATGATTGCGTGATGACGCACACAACCACACCTACACAGGGTTGATCACGCAGCGCTGAGGCGTATTCATGCCATTGACGCAATTTGGGTGCTGTACCTCACGAAACAGAGCTCTTGCTAGATAATCATCATCGTAATAAAAGTTTGTCATGTAGAAATGAAAGCAGATAACCATTATCTCCCACCTTTTCAGGTCACTAGATCCCCAGAGAAAACCCAAGAAATCCACAAAGTCTAGAAAGACAAAATAAATTCTATAGCCTACTACTACATCGAAAAAACAAGTCCTACTGACAATGAGGACAGTGACGAACTCAATATTGATACTATAAATCCATTTTCACACACTCATAAATAATAATGTGATTTTTTTTTTAAAATAAACATTGATTAGGAAATTGCTAAATAAGCACCTAATAAGGAATACCGAAAGCCTCCAAAAACACAAGCTTTGAGAGAACGTTGTAGAGATGAATTCTGTAAACAAAGAGCTTGTCTCGCCATAAAATCTTCCATAGCCAGGAAAGGATAGGAGCAACCGAAAACAAGGCTTAACCAATATAGTTTTTCCACAAAGGCTATGGTTACTTTCTGTAGGGTCTGCCTACCCGTGACCTATCTCGCCACCCAAAGCACCCCACCGTCCCTAGGACCTCCCACTCCCAGTCTAAATGACAAACCATAAATATTTAAGAAAATACCCAACTGTTCAATTCAATTAAGTTACTGTTCACCACTTCGCACACGGAGTCACATATTGTCAAATAAAGACAGTTAATTAACTGAATATAACTATGGAAAGCTAATTTTCCGGATGGCAGTAATTAAAAGGACAAAACATCAACACCTACCAATAACGTTTAAAATAGTGAATTAATAATAAATCAAAATAAGTAAGGATACACAATATGCACACAAAATCATCGACCAACGTTGGAATAGAGGAGATAAAAAAAAGGGATCTGCAAATTGCGTACCACTATTAGCCAAACGTCAAAACAAACTAGACGCAAATGTAACGCTTCCTAGGAATTCCATTGCTTTAACATACGCACTGTTATTCGGTGAAGTTCACACGGGACGGGTGGCTGCGGTTGGTACACGGCTGTCAATGTTGTCAACTAGACTTAAATGAAATGTCATAAAACATTCTATTACATCTTCAGGGAAATCTTCTTAAGAAAAAACTTTTCGTCAATTTAATGATGAAAATCCAGAGGTAAAAATAGATGTGAAAATGCTTATGCCTTGGCCTAAGAAAAAAACATCTAGTAACAGGCTTAGCCGACAACAAAGGTATCCTACCTTACCTTTACCCTCGCAAAACAGCCCACGGGTATTTTCCGCTTAATCCCAAGGGCCAAATGTTTTCTCTCGAAATCTATCAGCTTATCTGCTATAAATTTTGAATACCGTACATGTAAAAGAATACACCAACTTCACATTTTGAGACAATAGATATGAATATATGCATCAAATAAAATTGCGAGGTCTTGTTTTGCCATCTCCTATAACTTAACTGCAACCTTTTTTTTATTCAAAATCTACTTTAAACTTGTATGACTCTAAAGATTCCCTTACATACAACACACCAACTTACGCAATCGGGGAATCACAATAAATACCATTACTCTTTCGGCAGCTTCTGAACCCAAACCTGATATTTGGTCATGAAAACAAAGATGATGCCTCTTCACGTTACTATTCAAAATATTACGGGGACAAGATAACTGCAGTCATAAAAGTTTAGGAGTCCCAAAGGCTATAAAAATTATCCACATTGGGTTATGACTGGGCTGCAGATCAAAATAGGACTGGTGTTCATCCCTGCATTATATAAATAAGCTGAATAAAGCTACTTAATCTTTTGAAGAAAACACCGAACCTCATTTAAAAACTGAGGCCATTTTTTCATTTATGGCAGAACCAGTGATGAGCCATCATCAATCCAAGATTCATCAAAAATCACATTGGGGGAGATTGTAATGACAAAAATCTAAATTTGCTTTTCATTACACATCGAAATGTATATTGAGACCTAATTTTCTTAAATAAATATGCACAAAATATAATCATATTTTCATCACGAGCAATAAATCGATATTAAAAAGTATAAATTTTCGGTTCTCTTTCATATGTGATCTACCGAAAGAATTCTAATCCAATATGTGATCTACCGAATATTTTCTATTCTAATATGTGATCTACCCAGTTACTTATATTCCAATACGCGATCTACCCATTAACTTCCTTTTATTTTCCCAGCAAACTAGCAAACGACTTAATTGTCAAACCACGTAGGCTAGTTGTTTACATTCTATTATGTGAACAACAAGTTGTAACAGCACATTAAACAAGGAAACTAGCTAGTTATCTTTGCGGATTAGACATCGAAAATGAAAATTACACTTTCTCTCAATATACATAAAAAATTCAAAAATCTGACATTGTATTTTTATTCTCATTATACATAAGAAATTAAAATAACATTTTCATTCTCATTATACATAAAAAATGAAAATGAAATTTTCATGCTCATTATACATCAAAAATTAATATTTTCATTCTCATTATACATAAAAAAAATTTCATTCCCATTATACATAAATAATCAAAATTACATATTCATTCTCTTTATATATCAAAAATGAAAATACAATTACGACCCACTGCTGAAACATCAGGAAAGAAAACAAATATCCTACATAAAGACTCTCGTAACGAAAATAGAAAATCTTATTTCCATTGAGTACACAAAAAATATCCTCATTATGGATCTAACAATGCAGGTAATGGAAATAGGAAATACAGACTTAAAATTGAAAACAGATCTACTGTCATATCTACTACGAAATAAATCACGAATGGCGATTAGAAAGCGATAAGAAATTTCTTTAAAGTCGATTAGCGCCAAATAAGGCAAGGGACAATCGAAAATGGAGTGAAATTCTAATATAATTGAAATTAAAAGGGCCTGGGATATCTTAAATAATAATAATAGTTATTGGCTACGACATTATTTTTCCACCATTAGTAAAAGAAAAGGACTGACGATGTAAGTTTCATACAATGGAAATAAAGAAACCATGGTACTAAATATCCTGAGCTATGCACGTCTAACTGAATAAATGACCACTCTTCATCATCCCCACGCAAGGGTGAATTGTCAGCAATCCTCAACAATGATTATGGTAGGTTTCTCTTGCACTATAAAAGCTATATACAGTAATAAAACAAGAGGTCTTCTGAAACCCACAGCATCAGAGAAAAAAAAAGCCAAACAAGCAAATCTCGTAAGTTCTCTGATGAAGATCGTTTACGGCAAACTTCCGTGAAGAACTCGACAATGCAATGCGATTGATTGATATTTTATGTAGTCAATTACAAAATGGTATAACGATAAGTTAAATAATAAATATAATATTTCAACAGTACCAACATCTATAAAGGAACATTATAAGAGTTGCTCATAATAAAGCATAATACAAAATGCAATAGTTCAAAGAGCAAAGATGCCATGGTAACTAGCAAAGAAGGCAATTGCTCTCAACAAGCCCTTAGTGCCTGCATTCAAGGCAAGTCACCACAACTACAGTATATACAACCACCAGGACACTTTCAAGAAAAATACCGAAGCCCATTGAAGGATGGCGAGAGAGAGAGAGAGAGAGAGAGAGAGAGAGAGAGAGAGAGAGAGAGAGAGAGAGAGAGAGAGAATTCTTTGCAAAACAAAACGGTTTCAACAAAGTTAAAGAATGCTGGCAAACTTCTCAGTAATTCACCCAATATAATGACAATTTGATTTAATAAACAATTATATAGGCTAATGTAATCAAACTTTCGTAAAAATGTGACCACCTCTCAAGAGAATGAAATGCACCCATAAATACTTAAAATAAATATGCAAAAAATTAAGATACTGTTGGGTGCTCTTATAGTCTAATATAATTCTTCTATCTTTCAAGACTGGAAAGACCTACCCCAGATAACAATTCTGACCATAGAAATTAGCTAATTATTTAATTAAGCACTTATTTCTCATCTTGGGAATATGCACTGGTTTAACTTATCCAAAAAAGGGCAGTGTCTCCTATCATTTCAACAAGCATCCTATTGCGTTAACTCTGACCTTTCTTTCCCTAAAGCACTCAAAACTTTCAGCAACAGTTCTTTCCCCCCCCCCCCCCCCAGAAACACCTTGAATATCATAGGCTACCTACTTCCACATATCAATCGGCCATTAAGCAGAGTCTAATGGTGACTTACTTTCTTATCTCACTGAACGCTTTTCGTCACAGCTGATATCTCCAAAATGTTGGATCAAGTCTATTACAAAGACGCATAAATTTATTTCCAACCTTTCTAACTATAACTATATTTATTGCAATTAATGGATGGAGCAAAATCTGTTCACTTCCTCAACTCTGTGTTCCTCAAGAGTCTGTTCCTCAAGAGTCTGTTCTCTCAACAAGTCTTCTCCCCCTTCCAAGCTCTTTAATGTATAGACTGCCTATTATAAGACTAAAGACAGTCTATCAATATCCGCCCCCCCCCCTTCCCTTTCAAATACATTA
Organism: Palaemon carinicauda; assembly: GCF_036898095.1. Lineage (NCBI taxonomy): Eukaryota > Metazoa > Arthropoda > Malacostraca > Decapoda > Palaemonidae > Palaemon > Palaemon carinicauda. The sequence goes on along the minus strand of NC_090745.1, from coordinate 56,752,562 downwards.
GAATGTTTATTTTGATTGGTGCAAAGCTAAATTGACAAATTCGGAGATAATTTGCATTTTCCTTAACTAATACAAACCTGAAGTTATTTCTTTGAATTATCTTTCGGGGAAGTTGAAAGGTAGCCATTACACTTGAAGTGCGAGGTGGCAACCCTGCCTAACCGCTTGAGGGGGTAGGCTGGGGGGAGCTTGGGGGTACCCAGCCGCCTCTATGTACACTCTCACAGCAGTGAGGTATGTCACTTGATTGCAGGCAGGGACAGGTGATGGCGGGCCAATTTATACAAATAACACAAGGTTTGTATTAGTTAGGGAAAAATACAAATTATCTCCAAATGTCATTTGTTCCCATATTAACAAACCTTCCCTTATTCATTTGGATGACTCACTCTTGGGTGGGTGGAAGTCTTAAGTCTGGCATGGACATTGACCCAGTTTTACCTACTATGAGATTCAGGGCCTTTGTAACACGGTTTTTTCGTAATAATTTTTTATCTATGAATTTCATAAATATAACGCTTCTTCAGAATGCACATTATATCTACACATAAATTTTGACTATATTCTGCATTACGTAGGTTGAATAAATTTGGTACTTATAATGTAAAAGTGACGTTTTTTGAAGACGGGCCAACTTACTCAGAGAAAAGGTTTCGAACGCACTCGTTACGTAACTTATGACGGCATTTCTTCCCTCTTTCTCGATCGATGATTGGCCATACGTAACGAAGGCTATACCTCTGCCAACAATGACACAAAAGTTTAAATAAAAGCAAAGCAGTACACCTTTATGAACTCTGAAACCTCTCCAATAATAATTATCATAATGAACAAACCAACAAAATATGTTAATAAATACAAAAACACCTCGATTATTAGTCTAACTCCAAAAATAAGTTTCCTAAGAAATTACAGTCTACTTTATAGGTCACAATCAGATTGACAAGGTGTAGGGTATAGTTGGTAATTTTCAAAAACGTAGTAGACAAGCTTGATTTGATAACTGCTATATCCAATGTCAAGCAATTTTTATTTATTGTCTATCTACCTACCTATTTACTGGAAAAAAAAATAGCCGGTACCGTATTTTGTCTTTAAACCTTCACTAATAATTATCGTCAGAATGATGACACAATGAGGCTCCACCCACTTTGGCCTGGTTATAATTCAGGATAACACTGAAGGCTATCATGGGCATTGTTGGATCAGAAAATTTAAATTCTGACTATAAAAACTCATTTTTCGAGTAGTTTTAAGAAGTGCTAAATGATCCTCAAGGATCCCAGCAGTTGGCGTAAACGTTTAATTCATGTATACTACTGTTGCGGCACTACTGCTACAGTAGTATTACTACGCTAGCATAGATACCCCACCCACATTTATGTATCGTTCCGCCATTCATAAAGTCTTTGTCATGTTTTTTCTCTGTGCAATAAGCCATGGCCTCCTCAGACATTAAGTTTAACATAAGTTATTTCGTTAAGCTGACAAATTATGGCAACTGGGTATGTTATTGCCGATGTTGAAGCTAAAGATAAAGTATGGTATCATTCCTTCATTGCATTTTCGTCTTTACTATTATTTGTTTTGCTACATGTAGTAATTATTTTAAAGGATAAATGAATTATGTTCACTTTACTTCCATAAATTCCCATTATATGTACAAATAAAACTCCTAAAACTATTCCTGATTTATTTACAAAATGCAGTCATGGCCAAAACATAGCCAACACGGTCGTATGGCCTAAGAAGAAGAAAAAAAAAATTATATCGGATGATCCGTTGGTCTGATGGAGAGTTTAGCACAAAATTCTTATTTTAACAAAAATAGTTATATAAAGACTGTTTACATACAATCTCTCTCTTTCTCTCTCTCTTGGTGGCATAGTGAATAGTTCATGGAAATGTTCAAAAGCCTGAATGACATTACAAATATTATAATCATGTTACGCTAAATACAAATCAGACCATAAACATTGGATTTAAACTAGAAACTGAATAATTACCTATTCAGGCTATAGTAAATATGGCCACGGGCTTTCTCTTGACTGTATAAAGTTGCAAGTCGTAAGACAAATGCAGTTTTGCAACCACGAGGGCAATTCCAAATCCTGTTAGCCATTCTTGACTGTTATGGGTTTCAGAGCCGATGGAACAAGGTGAATGGGTGTCTGGTGGATGGGCGGGGCAAAATTTTGTCAAAAAGTGTTTACATTGCTTACGTAATGAATGTTTTCGACTCTTGGCTCGTTATCACTGGCCATGGCGTCGGCTAGATAATTTTTACTCTATAAAAATTAAAACTATCGGGTTTAGGTTATTGATAATGCTGACAAAATTTGTGTGTGGTTGTAAAATATACATATGTGAACTTTCAGCAACATCCGATGCTTTGATAAGGAGCAAAGTCCAAAAAACCGTGTTACAGAGGCCCTGAATCTCATAGTAGTAAAGTATATGACTGTGGTCTGGGGAAAACTTTGACACCTCGTTAAAATATACAAAGTGTGTATAATAGTGGCCTGTGCAATACAGTGTTTGTTGTCTTGTATAAACAACTGAGTTTATATAGGAAAAAGACATATCCCATTGCTTATCTTGCAGAAAGCAATGGGGACGTGGACAGTATATAAATTTATGACTTATAGTAGGCTACACAAGGGAAGTGATACTGTAATTACCTGCAGAGGTTGAAGCCAGCTTGTAGAGGGACTCATGGTGCACAGACATATTCTCATTTATCCCAGTCTTAACCCGGGTAACCAATGCCTTCAACCAACTGCTACTTGTCCATCAAGGAGCCTGAGGTATTCTTAAACCACTTGTTGAGCAGCCACCATAGGATCAATAGTGAACGTATCAAGTCTCACGTGGGTTAGGTCTTTTAAGCAATGGGGTGTGAAAGTAGTTTGTCTCTTTCACACGCCTGCTTGAAGTACTTGCAACACAGAGAAGTTGTGTTTGAATGCCAAGGAAGTGCTAATTCCCCTGACATCATGGGCTCTAGGTCGGTCGGTGATCCTCCTCTTTACTCTCCCTGAGCTAACAAACAGGGGTGTTTAGTCGGGGCCGTGTTTCTGCATCGCGTAAGGTAGTATCTCAAACTTCTCACTGGACATAGTATCAACTGATCTGGGTCATAGGTTACAGAACAGAGACTCTCAATCTAAAAGGGCCCGAATCTATGGTCCGGTACCCCCAGATATTGAGTCTTTGCAATGAACTCAGGGACGAAGCTGTGTCTCACTTCCCCCCATCCCCTTGATTGGGCGATGTCATACGATAGGCCCTTAAGTTCAACAACTATCTTTGCTGAGGCTAAAGCGAGCAGGAACGCCATCTTCGAAGTGAGGTTTCGGTCAGTTGCATGGAGTAATGGTTCGTAGGGAGGTCCTTTTAAGGATCTCAGGACGCGAAACACGTTCCAAGGAGGAGGTCTAATTTCTGGCTGAGGGCAAATAATATCATAACTATGAGTAAAGAAAGCTCCAACAAAGAGGAAATGTCAACTCTCTTCAGCCTAAAGGCGAGATTTAAGGCTGAGCGATAGACTTTCCCTGACGAGACAGAAAGAAGCCTTTCTTTCCAAAGGTATGCCAGGAACTCTGCTATTACTGGAATAGTGGCATCAAGTGGAGAGACATTCCTTCCACGATCCCAACCACAGAAGACTCCATCTAGCCTGGTAGACTGAGGCTGAGGACTTACGGAAGTAACCGGACATTCTCTCCGCAACTTGTCGTGGAAAGCCCTTCTCAGAGAGGAGACGCTGGATAGTCTCCTTACATGAAGTCGAAGCGATTGCACGGTCCTGTGAAAAATTTACGCATGTGGTTGTTTGTGTAGATCTGGTTGTGGAGGAAGCTCTCGCGGTAGATCTACTAGAAGTTGCATGAGGTCCGGAGACCACTGTGCGTACACGTCAATGTTGTCCCACCGTTGTTGAAATGCATCTTGCCATAGATCCCGAGGGTCCAGGACTGGAGAACAGTACAGCAGAAGCTTGCGGTTCAGAGATGTTGCGAACAGATCTACAGTCAGGGAACCCCATAAAGTCAGGACTTTGTTGGCTATCTGATGATTCAAAGACCATTCGGAGCCTACTATCTGAGTCGCTCTGCTCAGATTGTCCATGAGTACATTCCTCTTCCTGGGAATGAAGCGAGCTGATAAGACCCTGAATGATTTTTTTTACCATCTGAGGACCTTTACTGCAAGATGGCAGAGGCTACGAAAGGGTACCGCCCTGTTTGTTTATGTAAGCCACTACTGTGGTGTTGTCGCTCATCAACACCACAGAGTGACCTGCCAGCAACAGATGGAACTGATGAAGATCAAGGTAGGCTGCTCTCATCTCTGGAAGATTTGTGTGCTGGTACCTTTCTGACTCTAACCAAAGGCTGGAGATTATACGGTGCAGCAGGTGAGCCTCCCACCCTTCTTTTGATGCATCTGTGAAGAGCATCAAATCCAGAGAGGGAACGAGAAAATTCTGGTTCCGTCAAATGTTTTTGTCTGCCATCCACCAATTCAAATCCGTCACCTGGTCCTGAGTTATAGGAACTCGAGTGTCAGGTGGATCGGAGTGTTGGTTCCACCTGGACTTCAGCTGCCATTGCAGGGATCTTATCTTGAGGAGGCCGTTTGGAACTAGACTGATGAGAGAGGTTAGATGGCCTACCAGATTCGACCAACGAGAAATCTGAAGTACTTCTTTTCTGAGGAAGGGCGCAGTAACTTCCCTCAGTCAGCGCACCCTTTCGTCTGATGGGAAGACTTTCTCTTGGACAGTGTCTATTATCATAATGAGGTAGACCAGCCTTTGTGAAAGTTGCAGTAATGACTTCTCGTGATTTATCAGGATCCCTAGATCCTGACAAAACTCGAGAAGCATGTCTCGGTGATGAAGAAGAGTCATCTCCAAGTCTCTAGGACTAGCCAGTCGTCCAGATATCTAAGGAGACTAATGCCGTTCCTGTGAGCCCAAGATGACACTAGGGCGAACAGTCTGGTGAACACTTGAGGAGCTGTCACGAGACCGAAGCATAGAACCTTGAACTGGTATATCTTTTTCTCGTGTATGAACCTTAGAGACTTCCTTGAAGCCAGATGGATTGGGATCTGGAAGTATGCATCCTTCAGATCCAATGTAAACATGACATCCCTTGGACGAACCGCTTGAATGACCGTGTCTGCCGTCTCCATTCTGAACTGAGTCTGTTGTACAAACTTGTTCAGAGGAGAGAAATTGATGACAGGTCTCCAGCCTCCAGTCTCCTTTTTTACCAAAAAAAAAATTTGACTGTAGAAGCCTGGGGATCCGTCCATTACCTTTTGCCCTTCTGCAGCATGCTCTGCACTTCGACCTGAGGGCAAGCTCCTTTGCTGATCTCTTCGCATTGAAGCTTAGATGCACTGGATTCCGAGTCAGAGGAGGGAGAGATTGAATGAACGGGACGAATACCCTACGGCAATTACTTTAACCATTCGGAGTTTGGCCCCATGAAGCTGCCACCTCTGCCAGCGCCGCTGTAGGCATCTTTCCACAGGTGGTAGGTGAAGAGGAATGCCATGCCTCATGGGAATGACCACCTCGGCCACCTCCTTTTCCTCCCTTCTTTGGTCCCTTTCTGGCCTTGGGATGGAAAGGGCTCCTTAGACACCTCTGAAGGTCCCAAGGACCTAGAAGCTGAAGGGTGAGAGGAGGAAGATATTTGCTTAGTATGAGATGACTGGGAAGGTCTACCATAACGCTTCGATGCCATGGCCCTATGGAGGAGAGAATCGTTTGATGATTTCCTCCATCGCTCAGCAGAAGCCTGGTGGAATGAGGTTCCCCTTCGATCTTGTAATACTTCCTTTGTAGAAAAAAGGAAGTGGAGGAGACCGGGAGGAAGAACTGCCATCAAGGAACTAGAAGTTCCAGCTATTTGGGTGATAGTTTTCCTTATGGTGGCTGTCAAACCCTTAGACCAGGGCAAAGCGGCACTGGACCTGGAATGTTTCTGGGTCTCGAATAGTTCACCGAGAACCATGTCATTACCCTCCTGGGAGGTGGAACCAGACGTAGACAGCATATAATGACCCTCATACAAGCAAGGACCTACCAAAAGGTGTGCTACGACTCACGTCTCTCTTATTAGAGTGGTAGTTCAGACTAGCCGCCTTTGGAAGATTCTCATCATCAGAATCCAAGGAGTTGTCCACCACCAGGTTCACATCCAGAGCCTAGGGTAGGTCAGGGTCGTCAACCATATCACTAGAGGGACCCGTCGCAGGGGACCTTCTCTGTGCCTCAGCCATACGAGCTTCCCTTGCCACAGCGTTCTTGGTGTCCTTCGACTCCCTACGCACAAGACGTTCCTCCGCGGACTTAGGGGGGGTAACGTGAGGTTTTTGAGACACCAAATGAAGCTTTGGCAGTAGGAGCTGAAGGCTCCTCCTCTGGAGGACATAAAGAAATTGGATGCTGGTCCGGACACACTACCTCAATCTCTTGAGGATTAAAGGGATGGATGGTTATCTCCCTGGGAGAGCCTATGTCCCTACTCATCCTAAGGCGGATAATGTCAGCGTGAGGTGAGGTTATGCCTCTCATCCGTCTTTTCTGCCTCTTACTCATGGTTTCCCTTGCCTTCACCGAGATGAAGGGTAGGTTGGCCATGCAAGAGTCAGAAGGTCGAGAATCTTTGGCACCCGATCGGGATGGAGGTGATCTGCGATCCTTGTCCGACGTTGATCTCCTTCTAGGGTATAGACTCCCAATGGACGAACTTGACGAGGAATCCAGATGAATCCTACTCTCCTTGGCTCCGCTTCGGCACTGGAGCGGGGGCCGGTGACCTGGAGCCGTAGGAGCGAGATCTAGAATGGTGACGCCCCTTCACATGGTCCTCAACCCGTGGACGGATCCCTTAGCAGGGACCTAAACGGGTCCTGGATGTGCCTGAGAAGGCTTCTTAGTCCCACGAGGCCAGGTCGGCACATGAGCGCTTTTGAGTGGGCGATGACGATACCGCTCCATATGCAGAGAACAACTCCACCTTCCGCTGAGGGCCAAGAAGCCTCTTTATGGGTGGTGGGTTACTGGTCGTAATGCCGAGCGGGGCGGAGGATTGGCGGGTCCTATGACCCATCGGGTTCGGGAACCCTCGCCCCTCCATCGGGGAAATGGTGGAAGTGTCCACGTGGTTACTGATGAGCGGAGATAAAGGTCATCCGCTGGTTCGGGATAAGCATCATCCACTTAGCGGGTATAGGGGTGGCCCGCTGAGTGGGTATAGGGATCGTCCGCTGAGCGGGGATACGGGTCAACTGCTGAGCGGGGATAGGGGTCATAGTGACTGATGTGGTAATGTCCCCGACCAGCGAACAGCAGTCCTGGGCTCGAGTCCCATTCAAACTCGTCAGTTCCCCAAGTCGCTGCAACCCCACCATCCTTGCGAGCCAAGGATGGGGGGTTTTGGGGGGAGCACAAAGGACCATCTGCCGAAGCATCAGCAGCCAACGATCACATGTATATATGGCAGTCTTTTGGGCATTATCTCTCTTGAAAGAGTAGTGTCACGGTCCTTGACTCTGCCACTCCTGAGAGACCTTCAAACCCTTAACACCTGACAATGATGTATATCAGGTCACAACTGAACGGTGGTTGAGGCCCACGTCACTGTAAGGATGACGAACTTGCCATATCTAAAACATATATACCTGAGTATATACATACATAACCATATAATCTATATATATACACCTGCACAAGGAAAAGGAAATATCCCAATATAAGGTTACTGTAAGGAAGACAAACTTGATGTACATGAGAAAAGTATTGTCAAAACACACACTTATGTACCTAAAATGTATATACCTGTGTATATATACCCAAACATATAATCTACAGTATATATACACCAACACATGAAAACAAAATTGACCATATCAGAAAATTCTTTATCCAAAGTGACGGCTTGACTGCCCCTAATCCTAAATAATGAAAGTCATTGGTGTGCATACGTTGCTACAACCTTCAATCAAGCAATACAAAAACGTTAATACTTCTTATTCATTCCTTCTTCATGCATGACTCAGTATAAAGTATAAGTTCCACAGCATGCCCCTGCGCCGAAACATCTGGGATGATGTTACTGGAATAAAGGGGACAATGGTCTCATTAGCAGACTGAGACCAACACTAACTCACCTTGATCCGATAGGGAAAATCCAGAACACTTGGAGGGATGATATCTCTTGAAAGAAGAACTGTCCTCCTTGTTCTTCCTGCTCCCTTCCACGCGGGAACGGTACCTTGACCCCACAAGGAGAGATCAGCTCCTGGGAGCCGCTGAGTAGAAGCTAGGACCGGCATCCCATGAGCGGATATCCATCCACGGCTGGACGGAGGGAATAAAGATGGAAGGCCTATCTGCCCAAAAAACTCCCGCTACGGCTGTGAGGGGGGGTCTCCCGGCCACAGATGGGGAAACGCGCTGATCTGAACAGTCCCGCTACCTCCTCTGCCACCATGGGCATCCCTGCAGACAAAGAAGTCCCCAAAACACTGGGTACTGTCGAGCATGCCTAGAAGAACGAGAATCACAACCCTTCCACGAGGGCGACCTGTCCTTCTTTGACTTCTTTGAGGCCATCTTGGCCCATTGGGCATCGCTCCAGATCACACACTATGCACACGTGTCAATCTGGGAACACACAGCCCCGACACGATGCACACAACACGTGGGTAAAAAAGCAGCACATAACTTCCCACTCACTCCTGGGCAACGATGTTGTATTTGCCCAGGATCCATAGTAGAGATCGAGGAACACGAGATCTACACCTGATAACACAAGGTTACAAGGAAAACTCTGACGAAGTAATGGCCGGCGTTGACATGGAAAGCTGGGCCTAGCATACCCTTGGGACATTCCACGGAAACACATAGGAGGTCAAGTAACTCAGGTTACGAGGGGTCTGGGGGATCGGGGGATGTGAGCCTGTGGGGAGGGAAATGACTCCTACTATTTGGGACATAGGAAGTATTTGTGTTGGAACAAATACTAATTATAAAACTTGAATAAGTAACTTTTTTGTGCACATATTTACATACAATCATAACACCTTCGCCTACATAAAAAACATAATCAACGGCAACCTGCAAAACACCTATACTAATGTAAATACTATCGATTTTAGGAGTGACATTCGTATTTAGTATTGCAAGATGATTATCAGTTACTCTCACCGATTTGAAGACATAGTAACCAGGTCACTATTATGGTACCTTTATTTACAATGCATCACGGAGACAGAAGCGTACAGTAGGCTATGTCGCCTATACCCAACATTTCCATTTTCCATGGCGTTAAAAACAATATCCGATACGGTTGTAGTATAGTGATAACTGAATAGCGCCACGCATGCGTACCACTATAATTGTCTTTTGATTGCTAACATCACATGATTACTGTCATTTGTGTAAAGCCCTCCCCGTCACAAGGATACAGAGACTTGCCTGTAATTTTTCTCCAAATCAACAGAGAAGACTAGCGGAGGTTATTTATAGGGCATATTTAGCATAACTATTATGAATTCAAAAACTATTTCCCCAGAAAAAGCCAATTGAAAATTAAGTACTATGGCTGTTATTATTATCATCATCATCAGTGTTCCAGATGAATATTCAGATGAAAATTACATTGCAAAGCAAACTTTCACAGAAGGGAATGCCTTAGCCATTTTTTTTCAATT
>NC_090745.1:56730321-56737821 GCF_036898095.1 Palaemon carinicauda | reverse complement strand
GCCCTTCGTCCCCGACAGAAAGGGGGAGGCTGCGAAGACACCTTGTCTAGCTGCCCGTGCCGGTTCTGATGTCCTAGGCTGAACGAGGCTGTAGAAGTATAGGCGCTGGAGGCTTGTAGGGACTGGAAATAAGCGCCTTGGAGGAGCGAATCGTGATACGATTCTCCCCACCTCTCACATGCTCGTTCCTTGTCCTTGGGCTGAAACTAGCCCCTTCCAAGGATGGAAGAGAGTCTGGGTTGCCGAAATCCACGGTAGGGACGAACGAGAGAAAACCTCTCGGTCACTGCATCTCAATGCTTCAACATCAAGTTTGTCCCCAAGTTCGACACTTGGTGTCGGGAAACGAAAGGTGCACGTGTCCGAGAGGAGGAAAGTTCCATAACCTTCCCGGAGCTTCCTTGTATAAAACCTCGATGGCCAGAGACTCCAGCTCGACGATCAGCCACGAGGTGGCCTGCCTGGCACCCTTCGCGGCTTCCTCCTGGTTCAAGATTCCCGAAGATGAAAATGTCACCTTCCCGGCGGAGAGTTTCTCGAGGGAAAAACCCCGGAAGGTCCATTGCACGGAATGGTGGAGAGGAAGAGCTAAATCAGGCTACCCCATGATCTGGAAGTATTCCCGCTGTTGACGACTGACAGAGGCAGTGTCAGCAGCCACCGCTGTAGGGAAGGGAATCGGGCGATCCTGAGGAGAGGGATGATGGGGCCTGCCTGAAGAGGGAGAAGAATGTTACCGAGACTCTTCTGAAGATTCTTCATGGTTTGTACATGTCATGCTCTGCGCTTACGAGGTGAAGATCGTGACTATGATGATCTGAAAGTACGCGCTCCAGAAACACTCGCCAGGTTGCCCGTGTTGCGAAAAACCCGACGGGAATCGCGGTCGAAATTGCCCTTGGCGCTCGCGCGATGGTACAACCGTTGGTTCGCGCGCGGGCGAACATGTGTCCGCATGCGCGTGAGGACGCGCGGGCACGTAGGCGCGGTCGGAAGACCGAAAAACGCGCAAGTGAGCGATGGCGCGATTGGCGACCAATGGTTCATTGCGGGAGATGGCGCGTCGGCGAGCGATAGTGCGTAGAGTACAGGAGAGCCAACGCGTGGCCACGTACGGCGATCTGAAGCGTGGGGGCGCTGGCGCGTTGAAAATGCTAGCGGGCAGGCAAAGAATCGCGCGCGATCGCTTGGAGATCGCCGGCGAGTAGGAGATCGATGGAGCGCGGTTGCGCAGCCGGAAGATATCAGCGAGGGGCAGAACCAGATGGTGAGGTTGCGTATAATAGCGAACGTTCGTGGGCGAGTACAGAAGACTTCTCGTGGGCGCACGGGCGCTCAGAGACTCGGTCAAATCTAGAGCACAGAAGATCGTCGGTGAGGAGGTGAAGGAATCAAGACTTTCGCCTCCATCCACATCTGTAAGCTCGTGGAGAACGCTGGTGCGCCTTGCGCACATCAGGAAAAGGGCGAGCAGATGTGCGCTGGCGAGAAGGCGAACGAGGGTGTAAAAAGAAGGAACAATCTCCTTGCCTGTGCCTAGATCCAAAGATCATGGGCGCGAGGGCGAACGTTGGCGCGCATTGCGCACATTAGAAAAGGGAGCGCAGATGTGTGCTGGCGCGCATTGCGCACATTAGAAAAGGGAGCGCAGATGTGTGCTGGCGCGCATTGCGCACATTAGAAAAGGGAGCGCAGATGTGTGCTGGCGCGCATTGCGCACATTAGAAAAGGGAGCGCAGATGTGTGCTGGCGCGCAGGTGATCGTGGGCGTACAGGAGACCGTTGGCACCCAAGGCGCGTAGCAGGAAAGGGCGTCCAGAAGTGCGCTGGCGCACAGAAGGACTCCGAGGCGCAGGTGAGCGCTGGCGATCAGGACATCTACGGCGAGACTCAGCTACAGGAGATCGCAGGAGAGAAGTCTGGAACACAGCAGGAGAGCGCGAGAGCGCAAGAGCGCTACTGTGCGCGAGCGTGCAGGTGAAACCTGGCACTTAAGGAACTTACCCACAATGTGGAGTAAGCCCTTAGCCCCGAAGGGACCGGTGCTCGTAGGAAACGAGGTACGTTGGCCCCCACAGCGCATCTGCGTACAGGAGAAGGTCTGGCAGGAGGATCCTCTGCGAGGAGGGTGAAGATGAAGACGACCACAGGCAGGAGCACCATCATCAGACCTCCGAAGAGGAGTCTCTGTAGTGAACTCTCCCAAGGGGGAGAAGCACTCGCAGGAGAGACCGTGGCATCAGCTGCCCCCGAAGGGGACTGAGCCCTCAGCAACAACAGCAGAAGGAGACCTCCGAAGAGGAGTCTCTGTGGTGAACTTCCCCCCCGGGGAAGAAACACTCACAGGAGAGACCATAGGGCTCAGCTGTCCCTCCAAAAGGGACTGAGCCTTCAGCAACAACAGCAGAAGGAGTCCTCCGAAGAGGAGTCTCTATGAGTGTCCTCTCCCACGAACGAGAGAGGAAAACTTCGTAGAAGAGACTGAAGATGGAGCCCAAGTGCCGAAGGGTCAGCCAGTGACCTAGGAGCCAATCTCCGAAGAGGCGCTCCTGCAGCTGCTCAGCCCCTTGAGCGTAGCTGCAGGTGAGACCGCTCAGCACCAAGAGCATAGTCGCACAAAAACTATGGTCCGAGAAGTAACCGCTCAGCCCGTTGAGCAAGGTTACAAAAGCGGTCGCTCAGCACCAAGAGCAAAACCGCCGGAGGACCAGGAACATACTATAATTATTAAAGGTAAGAGAAGTTTCCCCCGAAAGGGGCAGGTAACCTCCCTCGGAAGGGAAGGTACCCACCCAAGGAGGCGAACCTCCTGAGAGTTCTAACATGAACTGAAGAGCTGTCGGGTGCCTCGGGAGAACTACCAGGAGGAGACACGCCCCTGACGAAGTCCTATAGAGGAGGCAGCAACAGCCGACTCCCCGAGTCCCAACAAGACAGCTCTGCTTCGTTGTCACAAACGGAAAACAGTTCGTTAACTGTGAAAATAAAAAGTAATTAGTTAACATTCATTCCCCCGGGAAGACTCCGAAGAGGAAACCCGAGGGAAAAGAACACAAGAATTACATAACAGGCAAGAGCCCCACCCCACCTACACTCACGGTAAGGGGGAAGGGCGAGAACTGTAACCAAAACTGAATTATAACAGTTATAAAAATGCAATTCATAAAGGGATGTTCACTAAAAGTAAGAACGAAACACCCCGAAGGGAAACGTTCTAAAAAGCTGAAAAGTTAACAAATACAATTAGCTTTAATAATAAAAAAATAATTAAGATAAAAAGTACTGTGTAGCAACTCCACCCGAAAGGAGGAGCTATCGTAGAAAACGTATTAAAAGGTGAACGACCTCTAGAGAGAGAGAGAGAGACCGTAGTCAAACTACACTCTCGCGATCCTACGCTGAGCCCCACCTTCCCCGTAGGAAAAGAGGAGTAGCGGAGAACAGAATAACAAGTCCAGCGATGACGACTCCCCACAGCGCCCGTGGAAGGAGGCGACCGAAGGACCAAGGAAGAGATCGCGGCCCATGAAAATACATCGTAGTGGCCTGACTGCCGGCGGCCACACGGTGATACAGTATCGTACACACACACACAGCACGAACACTGAAAAGGAAACTTACTGATTTCTATACTCAAATATATACATAAACATAAAAATATGTTTACATATATACATGAGTAAAGAAAGTAAGTAATTAAGTAAAGACAAAACAATAAATGGCTGCCATGCGAGGACGGGAACAGAGACATCCGTTCATCGTCCGAGCCATAAGCGAAGTGAATCAGTTCACCAGTGTGTGAGGGGGGAGGGGTAGCTAGCTACCCCTCCCCTACCCCTGCTAACTAGCGTAGGGGGTAGTTAACCCTCGTTAAAAATCTAATGGCTCGCCATTTCAGCTACGCCGAAAGCAATACCCTATGTAAATAGCGTGGTTTGTATTTCGGTTACGGAACAAACACACTTTACAAAAAATAAATATATTCTATATAAATTACAACACTGAAAAGAATTTACATAAAGCAAATATATCACTAGAAATATTCAGTCTGAACAAAACTTAGATTAAGACAAAAATGTTACGATCTGAATATTATAAGAGCACTTGACTTAAAGTATTAAATCTAAATAAACCTTAGACTAAGACTAAAGAAATAATACTTATGAAAATTATACAATCACTTGTTTCACTTGAAATTAAATCTGAATACAATATTCAAGTTTGATACTTAATGAAAATAGATAACCAGGTCACGATACAAATAACTTTCACCTTACTACAGGGCCAGTTACAAAAACTGTACACAATACCAACACTCGCCCCAACACAAATTTAAAATCACCAGGACAATTTTCAACATTTTAACACAAAATCCCTTAGAAGAGGGCACACTGGGAGAGAGAGACAGAGAATTTTCGGCTCTTTCACGAGACGGCTGCTTCTCTACTACTGCCATGCAGCCCTTGGGCGCCTTTATAAAACTATGCTACTTCCAGAACATTCCAGTTCCAAGCCAGATCTGGAAGAGTTAGCCTAAAGGCGTCAAGGGTTATCAACTAGATAAAAAAATGTAGAGACAAACCGGGGTTTCAGGCAACTCTCGGGCATACCAACGCACAGCAAGATGACTGTCTGTCAGCTAGCTCCGCCCACCCTTAGTTCCCCAAATTAAAAAAAAAATAACATCTATTACTAGGTCTTTCGGGAATCTTCCAAAGCACATGGCAGACTAAGAATTGTGTATTATCTCTCAAACATGACGCAATACCTCCAAAAAATATAAAAACATTACACAAGCCCATGTTCCTATCTCGCAAAAATCACACGACCCATTCAAACAGGCTACGTAAGACTTCGTAACAAAAATATGTGAAATAAAATCTTAATTCCTAAAAATCCATCCATCCATATACCAAGGCACTTCCCCCAATTTTGGGGGGTAGCCGACACCAACAATGAAACAAAACAAAAAGGGGACCTCTACTCTCTATGTTCCTTCAGCCTAATCAGGGACTCAACCGAGTTCGGCTGGTACTGCTAGGGTGCCACAGCCCAACCTCCCACATTTCCACCACAGATGAAGCTTCATAATGCTGACTCCCCTACTGCTGCTACCTCCGCGGTCATCTAAGGCACCGGAGGAAGCAGCAGGGCCTACTGGAACTGCGTCACAATCGCTCGCCATTCATTCCTATTTCTAGCACGCTCTCTTGCCTCTCTCACATCTATCCTCCTATCACCCAGAGCTTTCTTCACACCATCCATCCACCCAAACCTTGGCCTTCCTCTTGTACTTCTCCCATCAACTCTTGCATTCATCACCTTCTTTAGCAGACAACCATTTTCCATTCTCTCAACATGGCCAAACCACCTCAACACATTCATATCCACTCTAGCCGCTAACTCATTTCTTACACCCGTTCTCTCCCTCACCACTTTGTTCCTAACCCTATCTACTCGAGATACACCAGCCATACTCCTTAGACACTTCATCTCAAACACATTCAATTTCTGTCTCTCCATCACTTTCATTCCCCACAACTCCGATCCATACATCACAGTTGGTACAATCACTTTCTCATATAGAACTCTCTTTACATTCATGCCCAACCCTCTATTTTTTACTACTCCCTTAACTGCCCCCAACACTTTGCAACCTTCATTCACTCTCTGACGTACATCTGCTTCCACTCCACCATTTGCTGCAACAATAGACCCCAAGTACTTAAACTGATCCACCTCCTCAAGTAACTCTCCATTCAAAATGACATTCAACCTTGCACCACCTTCCCTTCTCGTACATCTCATAACCTTACTCTTACCCACATTAACTCTCAACTTCCTTCTCTCACACACCTTTCCAAATTCTGTCACTAGTCGGTCAAGCTTCTCTTCTGTGTCTGCTACCAGTACAGTATCATCTGCAAACAACAACTGATTTACCTCCCATTCATGGTCATTCTCGCCTACCAGTTTTAATCCTCGTCCAAACACTCGAGCATTCACCTCTCTCACCACTCCATCAACATACAAGTTAAACAACCACGGCGACATCACACATCCCTGTCTCAGCCCCACTCTCACCGGAAACCAATCACTCACTTCATTTCCTATTCTAACACATGCTTTACTACCTTTGTAGAAACTTTTCACTGCTTGCAACAACCTTCCACCAACTCCATATAACCTCATCACATTCCACATTGCTTCCCTATCAACTCTATCATATGCTTTCTCCAGATCCATAAACGCAACATACACCTCCTTACCTTTTGCTAAATATTTCTCACATATCTGCCTAACTGTAAAAATCTGATTCATACAACCCCTACCTCTTCTAAAAGCACCCTGTACTTCCAAGATTGCATTCTCTGTTTTATCCTTAATCCTATTAATCAATACTCTACCATACACTTTTCCAACTACACTCAACAAACTAATACCTCTTGAATTACAACACTCATGCACATCTCCCTTACCCTTATATAGTGGTACAATAGATGCACAAACCCAATCTACTGGTACCATTGACAACACAAAACACATATTAAACAATCTCACCAACCATTCAAGTACAGTCACACCCCCTTCCTTCAACATCTCAGCTCTCACACCATCCATACCAGATGCTTTTCCTACTCTCGTTTCATCTAGTGCTCTCCTCACTTCCTCTATTGTAATCTCTCTCTCATTCTCATCTCCCATCACTGGCACCTCAACACCTGGAACAGCAATTATATCTGCCTCCCTATTATCCTCAACATTCAGCAAACTTTCAAAATATTCCGCCCACCTTTTCCTTGCCTCCTCTCCTTTTAACAACCTTCCATTTCCATCTTTCACTGTCTCTTCAATTCTTTCGCCAGCCTTCCTTACTCTATTTACTTCTTTCCAAAACTTCTTCTTATTCTCTTCATATGACTGACCCAATCCCTGACCCCACCTCAGGTCAGCTGCCCTCTTTGCCTCACGTACCTTGCGCTTTACTTCCACATTTTTCTCTCTATATTTTTCATACTTCTCTATACTATTACTCTGCAGCCATTCTTCAAAAGCCCTCTTTTTCTCTTCCACTTTTACCTTCACTCCTTCATTCTACCATTCACTGCCCTTCCTCATGCTGCCTCCAACAACCTTCTTGCCACATACATCACTTGCAATCCCAACAAAATTTTCTTTTACTAACTTCCACTCCTCCTCTAAATTACCAGTTTCTCTTACTCTCACCTCGTCATATGCCATTTTCAACCTTTCCTGATATTTACTTTTTACCCCCGGTTTTATTAGCTCTTCAATCCTCACTACCTCCCTTTTACATCCACCTACTCTATTCCCCCACTCTTTTGCTACAACTAATTTTCCTTCCACCAAAAAATGATCAGACATACCGTTAGCCATACCCCTAAACACGTGCACGTCTTTCAATCTTCCAAACATTCTTTTAGTTATCAACACATAATCCATTAATGCCCTTTCTACTACTCTTCCATTTGCCACTCT
>NC_090745.1:56696006-56729821 GCF_036898095.1 Palaemon carinicauda | reverse complement strand
AAGTTAATTTCTAAAAATAACGTATACATATACTGACTTGAATGAAGACTACAATGAAATTAACAAAGAAAGTATTACGTAATTTACATAATCTTAAGAGCTGGCTAACCTCTTCAATGCACAAATGAAAACACAAATAAAATAATTTATAAACTACTGTATTTACTCTACACTAGACCAGCTTCGTAAGAATTATATATATATATATATATATATATATATATATATATATATATATATATATATATATATATATATATATATAATGTGTATGTCGAAATCACGAAATCTGACACGTGATGAATATAAAATGTACTATAGCCACGAAAGGAGAAATGAAAAGACTTGATTGGAGTTAGTACTTTCATCCATTAGGGATATCAACAAAGTATGTCTCTAATGGACGAAAGTACTAACTCCAATCAAGTCTTTTCATTTTCCCTTTCGTGGCTATAATGTATATATATATATATATATATATATATATATATATATATATATATATATATATATATATATATATATATATATATATATATATATACAAACATTGAGCTACGAATAACTTTGGATACAGAATTTTCTCTGCCTCGGGAGTACAAGACCAAGGGGTTATGATTAGCTTTCCCCGGCTAGGATTCGAACCTATACCTTAGAATCGAGTAAAATTTGACAGGAAACTTTTAACCCATTCGGACAATAAGAGATAAGGGTGATTCCAACTGTGGCCAGCACTCTAACTCTGCCATAAATATTCTTGTCGAATTCAGGTAATTGTACTTAGAATCGATATCAAACTACTTCCACTATGATAGCAGATTGGCAAATTTGTAACACGGGCTACTCATGATAGTTTTACTACTGTCACGTTTTTCAATATCGGATATCATGGTGAATTTGAGAGAGAGAGAGAGAGAGAGAGAGAGAGAGAGAGAGAGAGAGAGAGAGAGAGAAGAGAGAGAGAGAGAGAGAGAGAAAATTAAATTGGGAATACGAGTATATTCTATTTGAAATTGTAAAAACAAATGTAAACAATTTGGACTGAGAAGTCCATCTCATGGTTAACCGCCATCTTTGGTAGAAAATATTTCCCAAGGCGACCTTGTAGTCCAGTGTTACCGACGCTATTTCGAGGTGGAAAGCTCTCATTTCGGTTCATAGTGTTCCAAACTACACCCGACAATTAACCGAACCCTTATACTATGACGTAAACGTTAGGACTGTTTGAATATTCAGTAAAAAAAAAATTAAACAAAGATATATAAAATACATCTTCAGACTCCTACATAAAAAAGCAACAAATAAATTATCTTTACTCAAAAGAAAAGCTTTCATAAACCAACCAGTTTAGTAAGAATTTTGGGAAGAATTCTAGTTCTACAGATTTGAGGATGGTATCAAATTATTTCTAAAAGGCATTTGACTGGAATTCGTAATACCCTTAACTATACAAAACAAGAAAAGAGTTAATTTTGTAAAAGAAAAAAATACTGGTTAGATTAGGATGGGGACTAGATTGGAGTTGCAAAAAAAAAAAGAAAAATGAAAAAAAAAAAACCGGCATGTACTATTATAGCTTTTTAAGTCGATAATTCCTCTGAGTTCGCTGCTCTTCTCATGACATGTACATTGATCGACTTATATATATATATATATATATATATATATATATATATATATATATATATATATATATATATATATATATATATATATATATATATATATACTCTTGGAAGAACAACTTGGCGGTGCCTTGTTATTAAACCTAAGAAAAGATGATCTTCAGGGTTGAATTAATGGTTCCACTGGATGTCTTGCTTTATGGTCTTTATGATCGGATGATGTTTTTCTTGCTGCTTTGCATTTAGCTCGTTTGTATGGCTTTTTGTTCATCGCAAAAGAATTCATGACAAGGCCTCCGTGAATTTGGTCATTGCAAAGATCTGGATGTTGAGGAGCACCTGTACTTGACATTTACAATTATCATTTGAGCTTTATTAGTGTCCAAGCTAGGAACAGGGAGGGCCAGACAATGGCTGTTGATATAGGCTTCCCAAAACCCCTAGCTCACAAGGATGGAAAGGATGCAGACAAAACAAGAAACTAGCGAGATTGAGCCTGTCTCAAACCCCTGTGTAACAGATAGTCAGGTAGGGACATTTCCATTAAGCTACCACAAACGACTAAAATAATATTTATTCTGGTTATTTTCGTTCATTCATATTTCTTTTCTGCTTTTTTCGCTTCGTCTTTTTCCCCAATATTTTTCTATACATTTTTTGCATGTTAAGACTAACAAAACGTATTTCCGGTTATAATAATATTCGAGAATGTCTTGAATATGGATTCGCATGCCCATTATTAGCTACCAATTACGAAACCTTGTCATTAGTCAGGAAAATCCTGCCCCAACTCATACTTGACAACTGTGTTCTGTACCAACCGTGTGTCACACAATCGTACATAGTAACGACATTTCATTTTGTGCATATATTGTGCTTGTAAGCCCTATCTTCGATCTCCCCTCGCACTGACAAGAACCTGAAATAACATGTCTGTTTTTCTCACCGATAACTGTTAACCGGTGCGGTATCGGTTGAACATCAAATTTCCTGTTGCCTTTGAGTATGTATATAAAAGCAAGTGTTCTGTAATTAAGTTACTCAGTTGCTTTCATCCTGCCTTTTGAGTCACAACCTTTTCTCGTCTTGTTACATTGGTGACCCCGGAAGTCGACACACTCCTCCCGCCTTCCACCACCCTCGCCCCTTCGTCGTTGGTACTATGGCGGACTCCACGGAAGTTGGCGCTGCTGCTGCCCCATTGAAACTTTCGTCGTTTGTCAGCGGAGAGGAGTTTGCTTGGTTTCAGCGCGCAGAAGTCCAGTTCCACATCTAGGGCGTGACTAGCTCAACCGCCAAAGGAGATTATGTTCTTGCGGCGATACCCGACGACACCTTCCCGGAAATATCAGACTGTCTTTGTGAACAAGGAGACACCCAAATAGCGTATGACGCCCTCAAAACATACCTTCTGCAGCAGTACTTGCCATCACCAGCCGCCCGTATAGCAAAGCTTTTTCAGCTCTCCTCATGAGGTGAACCTACTTCGTGCCCTTTGGATACGCCGTTTACCCGAACCTGTACGCGCTGACATACCCGATGACCAAACCCGACGCCCTTATGGGCAGCCACTTCAGGACCTTCAAGACCTCCATCAACGCCTCCACTCCTGACGAAGAGCACACCTATTCAACGTCAACTGAAGCTGGTGTGAATGCCATAGGACATACACGCCTACCCCATGACGTGCCGAAGCGGCAACAAAGCCACCCACCATCCACCACTCGCTCGTGCCCTAACCAATGACTTCTACAGCCACTTATTGCCTCCCATCCGCCGCAGTTTTAGCTACTACCACAACAGATTCGGGGCAACCGCGAAGAAATGTGCCATGGATTGTCAGTGACCAAAAAACATGTAAGTAGGCCGTCGCTCCTGGCAGTGGCATCCTGTGATTTTAATCTTTTCTTTTTACATGATGCAGGAACGGGCGTGCGATTTTTGGCAGACACGGTTGCTTGCCGTTCTCTTTTGCCATGGGAACTCTTCAGGACAAGACGTAGTCTGTCTACGTCCGCTTGGTAGCTGCCAATGGATCTGCGACACCCATCTACGGTTACGAGAACCTCACATTATCGTTTGGAAACTGTAAATTTAATTTGTAGTTTCTCGTTGCTGACGTCACATTGCCAATCCTCGGTGCGGATTTCCTCTCACATTTCCACCTTCTGGTCGATGCCGCCCACCAACGATTGGTCAACGTCGACTCGTACTTGTCGACACCCCTTCAAACCGCCCCCTCCAACCTCGCTCTCCACCTCAGCGCACCCACGGATGCCAACGCCCACCTCCTCACGTCATACCCAGAAGTTTTACGTCCAGAATTTGGCCAAACGCCCACGGCTCTTGCCAAGCACGGTATTTATCACCATATCAAGATGACGGGACCCCCAGTCTTCGTAAAATTCAGACGTCTGGCACCGGAACGATTGCCGACATGGAGGAAATGGGCCTTTGCCAAAAGGCCTCCAGCCCATGGTCGTCACCCTTACACATCGTTCTGAAGAAAGACGGCTCCCTCCGTCCGTGTGGGGATTACAGGCACCTGAACATGCAAACAGAACCGGATCACTACCCCCTCCCAAACATCGCTGATGTGACCTCTTACCTGCACAAAGCGAAGGTTTTCTCCACGCTCGACCTCCTGAAGGGGTATTATCAGGTGCCTATGAACCCAGAAGACATCCCCAAGACTGCCATCACCACTCCGTTTGGTACATACACCTTCAATTACTCCTGTTTTGGCCTTCGTAATGCTGGGGCCACGTTTCAACGTCTCATGGATGGCATCTTAGGGGACCTCCCCTTCTGTGTGTTATGTGGACGACATACTTGTGTTCTCGACCGCCTGCAACAAAACGGCCTTGTACTCCGGTACGACAAGTGTACCTTTGGCGCCAACGAAGTGTCGTTCTAAGGGTAACCGCATCACTCCTGAAGGAGTCCATCCCCTCCCTGAGAAGGTAGCAGCCGTTCAGGACTTCCCCGCGCCCTCGACTGTCAAAGCTCTGCAGGAATTCTTGGGCATGATCAACTATTATCACCGTTTTCTGCCAGCCATTGCCGCCACTCTTGCTCCCCTCTACGCCTCCCTCAAGGACAAACCAAAGGACCTGAAGTGGGGTCCCCTTCAAGAAGCAGCCTTCTGCAATGCAAAGAAGGCCCTATCAACTGCTGCAGCTCTCACTGTTCCTATCCCACATGCCCCTCTCCTCCTCGCCACCGATTCCAGCAACGTCGCTATTGATGCAGTACTCGAGCAGGTGGTCAACGGCTTGCCCCGCCCATTGGCCTTCTTCAGCAGAAAACTGTCCAAGGCAGAATCGAGTTATTCTACCTTCGATCGCAAATTGCTGGCGGTGCACTTGGCTGTCGATCACTTTCACCATTTCTTAGAAGGTACGCCCTTCGTCATTCGCACAGACCACATGCCTCTGGTGCACACCTTCACTCGACAGTCTGGCGTCTACTCCGCCCGTCAACGCTGACATCTCTCCGCCGTGGCTGAATACAATTGCGCCTTTCGATACGTCCCTGGGAAAATGAATCCCGTTGCCGATGCCCTGTCAAGAAACACGTTAGCTGCCGTTCAACTGGGATTGGATCACAACGCCCTGGCTGAAGCCCAACGACAGGATCCAGAGTATCAAGCATGTAAGACATCCTGCACGTCCCTCCGTTGGGATGACCTCCCCCTCGAAGACTCCAACATCACCCTCCTCTGTGACGTCAGTACTGGTAGACCGCGACCTTGGATTCCTGCTCCCATGCGCCGGCAGGTGTTTGATTTCATTCACGGCCTTTCACATCCCTCGTGCCGTTCTACTGCACAGCTGCTGAAGACGAAGTTCATTTGGCATGGCATTTCTAAGGATGCTAAGGATTGGGTCCGCGTCTGTGCTTCTTGCCAAACTTCCAAAGTACATCGACACACGGATTCAGGAGTAGGCAACTTTCCTCAACCTCAGCGTCGTTTCGCACACATTCATGTCGACATTGTAGGCCCACTACCCACATCACAAGGACATTGTTACCTGTTTACCGTCATCAACCGCTCCACTCATTGACCTGAAGCCATTCCCATGGAAACTGCAACGTCCACCTCATGTACATCTGCCTTACTCTCTGGATGGATTGCAAGATTTGGTATCCCTGAGCATATTACTTCTGACCGGGGTACCACTTTCACCTCTCAATTGTGGACATCATTAGCAAATCTCCTGGGCATCACCCTACACCAGACAACTGCCTACAACACCACTGCCAATGGAATGGTTGAACGTTTCCATTACACCCTCAAAGCAGCTTTGATGTCCCACTGCAAGGATTCCAACTGGTTTACTCAGCTTCCCTGGGTCCTCCTGGGACTAAGGACCACTCCTAAAGACGCCCTCGACGTCTCGGCAGCTGAAATGGTGTATGGCGACCCCGTTGGACGTCCCTGCCGAATTTTTTCCTTCTGCAACCACCTCAGACGATCTCCATCACATACGTCACGTCGTGGGAGAATTTACTCCATGCCGCCAGTCTTACAAGCCCACAGCTTAGCATCACATGCCGACAGACTTGCACTCTGTAACGCATGTCTTCTTACGCAACGACACTAGCAAGCCAAAACTAACGCCCCCTTACACGGGCCCTGTCCTTGTGTTCCGACACAGTCCGAAAGCATTCATACTAAACATTCGTGGCAAAGAAAACTGGGTCTCCATTGATCGTCTAAAACCTGCTTATCTCCTGCCAGATGACCCGCCTACAGTTCGCCTCTCTAGATCAGGGCGCCCTATTTAACATGTACAGTATGTCATTTTTAGGGAGGGAGCCATGTACCAACCTTGTGTCACACGATCGTACATAGTAACGACATTTCATTTTGTGTATATATTATGCTTGTATCTTCGCTCTCCCCTCACACTGACAAGAACCTGAAATAACATGCCTGTTTTCCTCACCGATAACTGTTAACCGGTGCGGAAATAGGAAATTTCCTGTTGCCTTAGAGTATGTATATAAAAGCGAGTGGTCTGTAATACTCAGTTGCTTTCATCCTGCCTTTGAGTTACAACCTTCTCTCGGCTCGTTACTGTTCGGTACGACGGGTTTGACCGGACAGTAACGTGCCTCAGATACACTTCTTTTTGCGGGGGAGGGGGGCGTGACCTATGTTCCTGAAAATCTGGCCGCTAACAGGAACAAATCTATATAAATCATAAACACATAAGTAACTACCAAAGACACGTTCTAATGATCCCCGTCAAAGGTACGTTTCGATGTAAAATTATTAGGTACGTTGGCCCTCTACGGCCTATTCTATGACCGAAAAAAAAATAGATTCTGGCTGACAGGACCCACTTTATGGAAAGTGTGACTGGGACTTCACAAGGGTAAGTGGCTTCTACCGGAGCCACGATTCGAACCAAACCCTCTGAATTGAAACAAAACTGTCATAAATTCATTTCCCTTCGAGAGGTACAGAGAATTCCACAGAAAAACTATCGTGACATTCATCAGAGTTGTTCAGTATATGGTTGTTGAGTCCGATTTAAACTACTAAAGCCACAATTCGACAGCATTTAGCACAGCCTAGTATTTTGATAGCCTAATCAAGTTAACATATATATATATATATATATATATATATATATATATATATATATATATATATATATATATATATATATATATATATGTATATATATATATATATATTTATATATGTGTGTGTGTATGAACATTTCGACTAAGGCTATGTGCAGGTTCAATTCTTGGCCAAGCTAAAAGCGATTACACTGAATTAATTACCCTTTGTAGGTAGTAGGCTTGCCAATGCACCAGTCACCCGTTGAGATACTACCACTAGAGAGTTATGACGTCTTTTGAATGGCCAGACAGTACTACAGTGGATCCTTCTCTCTGGTTACAATTCATTTTCCCTTTGCCTGCACATACACCTAATAGTCTGGCCTATTCTTTATATATTCTCCTCTGTCCTCATACACCTGACAACACTGAGATTAACAAACCATTGTTCTTCACCAAAGGGTTACTGCATTGTAATTGTTCAGTGGCCACTTTCATTTAAGGGTATTAGAGACTTTAGCGACGGTAAGCAGCTCTTCTGGGAGAAGGACACTCCAAAATCAAACCATAGTTCTCTAGTCTTGGGTAGTGTCATAGCCTCTGTACCATGGTCTTCCAATGTCTTAGTTAAAGAGTTCTCTTGCTTGAGGGTACAGTCGGCCACACTATTCTATTTAATTCATCTTCCTCTGGTTTTTGTTAAAGTATATATAGTTTACATGGGTGATATTTATTTTAATGTTGAACTTCTTAAAATATTTTATTTTCTCCTTTCCTCACTGGGCTATTTTCCTTGTTGGAGCCCCTGGCCTTATAGCATCCTGCTTTTCCAACAAGGTTGTAACTTAACAAGTAATAATAATAATAATTACTTATCCCCGCACAGATTGAGTTCGGCATCAAAATTATTTGGGGTTTAAGAGGAAAGCTTCGTGATATTGCCAAATCTACTACATAGTAAATATGTATATACATACATACACACAAACATAAATATATATATATATATATATATATATATATATATATATATATATATATATATATATATATATATATATATATACATATGTGTGTATACACACACACACACACATATATATATATATATATATATATATATATATATATATATATATATATATATATATTTGTGTGTGGGTGTTTTTTTTATTTCTTTTCAAAGAAACAGGTTTTACACAGGTTTAGGAAGTCCATCTTGACTAAATAAATTCACTGTCTACTAATTGGCAGATAACCAAATCATTTATTGCCTACCCCAACTTAACCACCATATCTTAGACATTAGTCTAACCGGCTGCAGCTAGCTTGGAATCAAACCCAGGCCCTCTCGGCAGGCTTCCTTAGTTCCTATTTGGCCATTAGAACCTAGTAGAGAAGAACAGATAAAAATAGCCGATCACAAGAATAAGTGGAAATAATAAAAATTACAGCTTACTGTAAAGGATAAGTTGCTCATAACCTTTGTTTAAACATTGGTTAATTAATCATAGTTTCATTAATAGAAACTGCAATATTCAAGATGAATTATCGAAATCCAAGCAGCTTATATCGACGAAACCTGTTCTTATTCGTTCAAGGAATTGCCACCTAACGAAACTCCGTTTACATTTAGTGTAAAAGTACAAACAATGATAAAACGTAAGTATTTTCGATATTTGATATTGTATACCTGATTGAACTTAAAAGATGACATTACTCTTGAGAACCCGTAATGGTAGGGATGGCTTCGGTATATAAAATTTCTGTATACAAATGCAACAGTTCTGTATATATAAATTGAGCATATGTTCACCTATATTCATAATTTAATATTGTTTTGCGATTCTGATCAACGATTATTATGCAAAATAGTTCTAGCTGGCTCTTGTGACTATAATTATAGACAGTTCTAGCCGGTCAATAGTGAGACAGACTCTTGGAGCTGAGATTTCAGTAACAAAGACACATATATTGGGTGGCATTGATTGCTATACATATGTCATAGCATAAACAAGAAATTGTCTTAAAAAAAGGAAACAAGTAGCCTTCAAAGTAAATTTTAGTTTGAGAATATCTTCTAAAAAGAAAAACAATACATTTTCTAGGATATCTTATTCAACCTAATTCTAACAATTATGCCTGTCTCATACTGTCCAGGATAGCCTACAATAAAACATAAAAAATTAAACTAGCCAGGATATTCTATGATCAAACAAAACAAATTTGGCAGGTTAGTCTATAATCAAACAAAACAAAAATCAAACTGGCCACGACAGTCTACAATAAAAAAAAAAAAATTAAACTGGCCACGATAGTCTGTATTCAAAAACAAACAAAAATTAAACTGGCCATGATGGTCTATAATAAAAAATAAACTGGCGATGATAGTCTATAATAAAACAAATAAACTGGCGATGATTGTCTATAATAAAAACAAAAATTAAACTGGCCAGGGTAGTCTACAATAAAACAAATAAAAAAAAGTAAACTGTAAAAATATTTCTTGAAACCTGACTCGCGAAACAAGGCAACAAAATATTTCAGACAAGTTAGGTTGGGAAACGCCAATTCCCATTTGGGTAGGAAATTGTTTAGCCTGATAAAGCTGAATTTGTCAGCAAAAGTACTGAATAAACACGATGCCGACAGTGTTTGGTTTATTGCTAATGAATGAGTAATTCATTAACAAATTTCATGCTTAAAAATACTTACATTTGACCAGAACAACCTCCGAGCTGCCAACAGAGTCAGTACCTTCCCGTATAGTTCGCATATTAAGGGCTCCTCCAAGAGATGGTTAAGATACTACATGTAACATGTGACACAGTAACACTCCGCCTTCTCGAGCACAATTTCAAACTAGTCACTCCATCATGGATACAATTTATATAACTCTATTTCACTTTCGAATGATAACATTTAAATTTCGTATTTTTTCACCTCATTCTCAAGGAATTTAACAATAAGATATTGTAGCATACAGGCCCACATGGCGGCCTACGGACGGGTTATCGCGTACATCCACACACTCGCTACGTTAGCTGCCAACTGACGTTGGTCAAATTTATTTTACCATTACCAGCCTCGCCCGCTTGTTGTTCGTTTTCGCTCGCGTGACTTTGTTTGCATTATTACACATCTTATTAAGACAGCTAGGAGAGCTACAGCATTTGCTCTACAATTTATGATTATTAAATCCAACGTTATGTAAAAATATATCGTAATAGCTTGTTATTCTCTTTGATAAATTAAACATTTATAAATATAGGTAAAGTGGGATACGAACACACTTCACAATGACCTGTTGGTTCAGACCTCTCGATTTGAGGCTGTTACAGCCTAGCTCTGCTCTAGCGCCAGCGGTTTGATTTGATTTCCACTGGGGTACGCTTGCAGCACTTGGTCTGGAAATGAAATGATTTTATTGCACGCTGAATAACTACCCGAATATTTGTATTACCATGTATGATTGATAATTACATCATATTGTGAATTTCGTTATAACCATCGCATGAGACTCATGTATTCTAAGGATACGAAAAATTAGGTCTTGTTTATGTCCAAAAGGTTTAAAATATATATATATATATATATATATATATATATATATATATATATATATATATATATATATATATATATATATATATATATATATATATATATATATATATATATATATATATATATATATAAATCTTCCATCTTTGTGCCACTTACTCCCCTAATTTTCAACAAGAAAAAAAATGAGCAAGATTTAACCCTCAAAGGTTTGTCTCACAGTTTACACAAGTCAAGGCCACATGTTACTTGCACGGAGTAAGACGTTTCCCTGATTTAAAAAAACTGAAATTTTCACGTGGAAGCCCCGTGAAACATATTCAAACTATGAAAATTAAGAAAAAAATGTTGAAATACTATGATGTCCTGAAGAAACAGTATTAGTTGGCTATGGAGAGGAAAAAAAATATTAGTGCATAAGAATGTGGTTACCGTATATACCTCCTAAAAGTCACGCCCTCTAAATGGAATATGTTTAAAACTGTTTAAAGATAAATCAAATATTCGGATAGGTCTTCAGGCATGTTATCAGCTATCGTGGTGCAAGCAAATTAAAAGATCAGTGTTATAAGCAAACCTTGTCCACCCTGCCACTGACCCTCAGCGTTCGCCTTACTCTTTTTATAGTTTATATATGACATATCTGTTTTTGACGTTGTTAATAGTTTATATATGACATTTATTTGAACGTTGTTACCGTTTTTAGAATGATTCATTGTTAATTTGTTATCATTTATTTATTTCCTTATTTCCTTTCCTCACTGGGCTAGTTTTCCCTATTGGAGCCAAAGAGCTCATAGCATTTTGCTTTTCCAACTAGAGTTGTAGCTTGGCTAGTAGTAATAATAATAATAATAATAATAATAATAATAATAATAATAATAATAATAATAATAATAATAATAATTTTAACAATTTCCTTCAAATCCACATCACTGCTATATATATATATATATATATATATATATATATATATATATATATATATATATATATATATATATATATATATATATATATATATATATACATATATATATATATATATATATATATATATATATATATATATATATATATATATATATATATATATATATATATATATTGTACCAAAACCGTAAAAAATGACGTCTAAATAGTCAGATGGATATGCACGCGCGTGTATACACACACACACACGCGCGCGCGCGCGCGCACAAACACTTCTTACCCACCCCCCTCTTTCCTAATTACAACCCGCTGATTCCGCAATTTATGGGAAAGAGTGGTTTTCCTAGTCCACCTCTCGGGGTACCCCCTCCAACTAGAGTGTGACTACTCCCTTTCCCCAAGAGCTCGACAGGAAGGATATATATATATATATATATATATATATATATATATATATATATATATATATATATATATATATATATATATATATATATATTACCAGTACCGTAAAAAATGACGTTTAAATATTCAGATGCACACACACACACACACACACACACACTGATTAAACACTTCCTACCCACTCCCTCTTTCCTAACTGTAACCTGCTGATTCAGCAATTTGTGGGAAAGAATGGTATATATATATATATATATATATATATATATATATATATATATATATATATATATATATATATATATATATATATATATATATATATATATATATTGTAAATATATGTATATGTAATATTGTTTTAACCAGGTTTTTACAATCATCAATGGTAATATAATAATTAAAGCTAGCCCCTGAAAATTATCTGCTGCATCCCTATATTTAGCACTAAACTTGAACAGCTAAGATAAGGTCAATTATGCAAGTTTTCTTGTATTTCTATTGCAAGTTTGGTCCTTAATAACATACTTAAGTCTCCCAGAATTAGAGTAATTTTGGCTTTAAGTGTTCTTGGTACATATTATTTTTCTATGACTATCTTTAGGGAACATGTCTATGATGCATTTCTTTAAGAAATCTTATTTTTCCTGGTTAACTGAATTTCTCTAACCAAATAAATGGCATAATCATTACCTTACAAAGCTCTCATTATTGCATTGTCCTTATATTTTCAATTAATTATCGTTTCCTTTTTCTTTAATGCTGACCTCTTAAATCTGGGAGCTGTTTAAATATTTCCTTCAAAATAGAATTAATATACTTTTTTTCTCCACAGGCATTCACGGTTCATAAAGTCTTTTAGAATATCGTGACTTTAAAATTGCTTCAATGTCTTCCGAATTATGGAACTCTTCTATATCTAAATAAATTACCTAAATACAACAGATTCAAGGAACTTAGATGTTAACTTCCACTTGCATAACATTTCATTGAATACATCTTGACGCCAAATCGGTCAGAGCCAAATCGTATGCAGCATCAATGGTTACAAGTTATTTGCAGCCAACTTTTAATTGACCACTATCTCTAGCTGTTGTATTGATGATATTTGCTAATGAATTGCGTGACAATTAAACTCTTTCGCCCAAAAGCGCCTATATTCAATGTTTCTCAATACTTTACTAGCTCTATCTCTTATTCAAAGTCCTTCGCAGTCTGAGAGAACTAAATTGTGTGAGGCAAGAATATAAACTTGCACCAGTCCATGAGTTCTCAACAGCATTAGTTGTATATCACTTGCTAATCATATGTTAATACCACAGCAACCAACACTATGAATTAATTACTTTTGTAAAATATCTATGTCAAAACAACTCATACCAAAATTTAATATATTTATATTCAAGTCAAAATAACTTTGGATAGAATTATCTAAAAAGTAATATTACCACTGCATAATAGTTATTTGTTTCTTTTTCAATACACTCTTATGGAACATTTTAATTATTCTATCCATTTACTGGAATAGTTAAGAGTTTCAAAATTCCAATTAGATTACTAAACGAGAAAAAACTAACTTTCTTAAAAATAACTATTCAAAATATTTCAAACTTTATACGAATATTGTTGTTGGCCACAGTGGACATCATCTTGAGTATTCTCGTCAATTATAAAAAACATAAATGGAATTCTAATAATATACATTTTCCTATAATTTTCTGCTTTAGTTGCTGAGTGCAAAATTCCTTTCTTTAATCAATGTAGTAGGATAAGAACCTTATATGCCTTTGTTTTCTGTATCTAAATAGACATACTGACTCTTGTACAGCTGTATCCGATTAACCAAGACTGTGATGCCGATAAAAAAATATTCAATTTGGCATACCTGAAAGCAGATTATTCAGCTTACGAGGTAATATGACCAGAACCTTTGTATTATGAAAGCAAAGACATTAAGTCCCAAATGAAAAATTGTATATTTCTTATAAAAGACCAGAAATTTTTCTTTTTAATACACAAATACAGACTACGCATTGTTTGACTAATAACTCAACATCTACCTATAATTTAATAAATATTTAAAGATAAACATGGAAATAGTTCCTTAACAAAGTATTTGAAATGTACACTGTACACAAAACAACGAAAATCCTCTTTCCCATGTCACATTTAGCGAACAGTTCAGTGAACTGTTGTGGCAGAACGCCAAAACATTCGATGATTCATAGATTATCTAATCATCTTGTAATATTTCTTATGCAAAATTAGCTCAGAGCAACCCCATCCGTCTCTGTCTCTCTCTCTCTCTTTGTCTTCTACTATATACCCCACAAGCATCGACTCTGTAAAGGTTGATTGTCCATCCTATTGCCCTCATCGCAATAAAACCAAAGTGTATCTAGATATAACTACTAATCAGAATATTCTTAAAGAAAACTATGATTTATCATTATTATCATACTTTATACGTATAGATTCTTATCAAACTAACTTGCGTACCAAGCTACCATGCCAGAAAAAGAGTAAAAAATTAATGAATTTTTGCATAAAAACTAATTTAATTTAATTTGTATGCTTATGTAAGTATCAGTAATTAACATAGTATAAATGAATTATCTTACAAAGTTTGCTCTCAAATTATTACAATTTCTTTGGGCAAATCTACATATGCTCGACTTCCGGGCAACTTAAAAAAAATTCCCGAGTGTTCAACACGGAATGACTGCATCTTCATACGTTGAACTTGATCTCTTTATCCTGATGTGACTCTACGTGAATCATAAAACCAAGTTGAGTATTAGTTGATGCTTTTCTTAGGGTGAGTAGGTTGAAATGTATGATCAAATTTGATTTAATTCTAGAGACCCTTGAAAGTATAAAATCCTTTTATATTATTTTTAGAGAGAGAGAGAGAGAGAGAGAGAGAGAGAGAGAGAGAGAGAGAGAGAGAGAGAGAGAGAGAGAGAGAGAGAGAGAGAGAGAGCGTGTGTACTTGTTACAAGCCTTCAATGATGGCATCTTACATCGCCGAGACCTCCATTTTGTGGATTCGACCATTATTTGTAATGAATATTGAAAGTACCGATGTCTTATCTTAACTTAGAATTTATTGTGGATCACTAACATTTTTTATAGAGGCATCCCATGTTAGCTCATCCGACAGGATATTTAGGTATTTATCTAACTTGTTTATGAACGTGTACTGACTCATTTATGACGATAGAAATGTAACTCAGGAGACAATTGTATAGGTCAAAGACCGTGAGTGCAAAGGAAGAACCAGGAGGCATCTCTACCGCATCATTGTATGCTGTGGGTTAGAACGGAGAACATCTACACTATTACTGATTCTAAGATTATAGTGGATTTGATGGGAAATGTTTAATGGGTTTTATAGATAGGCTAGTAAACTTGGACTCAAGGTCTTCTTGTCTATAACCTCTTATTTTGAGAAATAGTGTCAACGGCCTCTCTCCTACTCTCGCAGGGATAAGACGTATGTTTCGCCTCTCTGTCTAAGGATAAGAGGCCGTCCTGGTTTTTCAAAATCTATCCTCAACACTGGATCATCAGCATTGTTCTTCCCTATCTTTCAGTGTGCCAGCATAGTTAGGTTAAAGTGTCACTCTTATATATGAGAAATTTCAAGAAAAGGGAACACCATGATGTAAAATGAAGATTAAGATTCAAGACCATAGTTCCCAGCCACAGAGCATGCCACGGAGGTGCCCAAGGCTATGTGAATTCATTGGAACCATTGCAGTCAGAGTTCACGAGTAACCCACGCTAACTCAGCCTTCTCCGTTAATGTAGAAAGATGACAACTCAGATAAAATCTTTGAGACAGAGAGCAAGACTGTTCTTTTAAATTAACAATTTGAAGTGAATGAGCTTCCAAAATATAACTGTGAAAACTGTAGTAGCAAAACATTTGGATAGAACAACGGTAGAATACAGAACCTAAAGAAACCCTTGAGAGGTAAAAGGATTGTGCTAAAGTGGAAAATGTGATAAAAATCCCAAACAATTTCTCTTTATTAAAATAACGATTGAATCACCGAAGATGGCAAAGAGAGCCATAGAGGCAGGCATCTTCATAGCCTACCAATACACCCCAAGTCAATATAATGAATGAAATTAACATTTTTCTATAAATGTTATTCTTTTGAGCATCTATATACCGAATGTTCTGAAAAAGAAAAGTTTAAAATAAGCTCTGAACTCTCATCATATCACCATACATACAAGGAATGTACACAAAATGTAAAGAAATGCGTTAACTGCGACCAACAATATAGAACTTTAGCAGCAAAATGCCCAGAGGGGAAGGGTCTAATTAAAAAGAAAATGCAAGATAAAGGCGAACCGAGATGCAACATCCACTACAAACAACAGTCTAAGTTATGCCAAAGTAAGAACTAACAATAAAGGGAATTGGCGGGGTAATGCAAATAGCCTTATAAACAATATACAAGATGACACAAGACTTGCAACAATAACAAATATAGGAATAAAATTGGGGCAGCGTCAAGAATGATTCTACCGCTCAGTAATAAACAGCATATTAGCAGATAACAATTTACCAAAAATGCATTCCCTAAAGAAACAATAAATGAGAGATATAAAAGTCAGGAAAACCGTACAAGCAGAGGAGGTGACTTTCAGGTAATTCAGGATATGCAGTCTTCTTCTTCGACTAAAGCTTTTCCCACTATCTCTTGAAAGCCGTATCCAATTTCTTCTGTCTCTGATGTCCTCCACTGTGAGATCTTTATCCTCCATATCCACTGTTACACACTCCATCCAACTTCTCTTTGGACTCTCCCTCCTCCTCCTACCTGGAATATCCATCTTCAACAACCTCTTGTTCCTCCCAACATACTCCTGGTCTCTCCTCATTACGTGCGCAAACCAGTGGAGTACTGGAGTCTCTTTTCTTGCATTTTCTTTGATACCTCTGCAACCTTAGTTGTTCCCCTTACCAAATCATTTCTAACCTTATCCAGTCTCGTGATCCCAGCCATCCATCTTAGTATTCTCACCTCTGCAACATTAATTTTCTTCCAAAAAATCTTTTTGGGCCAGGTCTCTGCACCAAATGTCATGGCAGGTCTCACTACAGTTTTATGTACCTTTCCCTTTAAATTTAGGTTTATTCTTCGATCACACAACACTCCCGACACTCTTTTCCAATTATTCCATCCAGCTCGAATTCTACTGTTCACTTCTATTTGAAGCTCTGCTGTTTCCTCAACATATGACCCTAGGTACTTGAATTTTTTGTCCTCTTTACTATTTCTCCCAGCAAATGTATGTCATTCAATTGGTTCTGCGGGTTGCAACACATATACTCTTGTTTTTGTTCTACTGATCTTTAGCCCTCTGCTCTCCAATTCTTCTCTCTATCTCTGCAACTTCCCCTCCAATTCTTCTCTGGTTTCATCACACAGAACTATATCATCTGCAAACATTATAGTCCATGGTGACTATTCCCTCACTCTTTCAGTAATTACATCCATTACTATATTAAACAAGTAGGGGGTTAATGATGACCCCTGGTGTAACCTAACCCCTACTTCAAACGTCTCAGTCAAACCAACACTCGTTCTTGTGTGCCTGCTCCATCACAAATATCTCTGATCAGTCTAACATATTTCTCTGGTGTTCCCCTCTCTTTCAGACATCTCTGTATTTCCTGGCATGGAACTTTATCAGGATATGCAGTATTTCAGGCAAGATGAAGTGAGTATAATAGAGAATTCTTAACATTAACGTAAATTTTAATCAATTATTCTTTAACGTAATATTCCACACACCTTGAATAATATTAATTTCATTTGTTTTAACGTAAGCTATCTGAACCTTCTTCTCATGATAGACTTCTCTCTTTCCAAGTAAATTAAAGTAAATTACAATTATATTTGCTTACAGGCTGCCAACGCAAAAG
The DNA here is from genome assembly GCF_036898095.1 of Palaemon carinicauda. Taxonomy (NCBI): domain Eukaryota; kingdom Metazoa; phylum Arthropoda; class Malacostraca; order Decapoda; family Palaemonidae; genus Palaemon; species Palaemon carinicauda. The sequence goes on along the minus strand of NC_090745.1, from coordinate 56,711,770 downwards.
CCCGTGTCTTACATAAGGCAAGGGAATCTTTACAGAACAGAACAAAACAGATCAGACGACGATTCACCAGATGAAGCAAAGTTGCTAGATTTGGACAAGATTGTTATGTATTAGTTTTTGTGTGCAAAATCTTTCCTTAAGATTTAATCATGAGTTTTTGTAAAGTGGGATGTTAACTATATAGACTTGTACTGTTAAGAGAGAGAGAGAGAGAGAGAGAGAGAGAGAGAGAGAGAGAGAGAGAGAGAGAGAGAGAGAGAGAGAGAGAGAGAGAGAGAGAGATACATGTTTGATGAATGGTTCTACCCTTCTAGGTTAAAAAGTCTTTAGTTGGTGAGAACCGTCCATAAATTATCAAATGGTGGTATTTATTTTGACGGAGCAATAAGCCTATGGTTATCATATTTTTATTTCCATTTTTTCTTTCTGTGCTACCAGCTGTGTCATACTGTCGTACACAATTTATTGTGTAGACCAACCAGAAGTGTACTGGGTTGAAAGGAGACTATCAGAATTGTTTCTTACTAATCTAGGCTGCCCATTCACTAGCGACTGAATCTGTGAGATTAGATCAAAGTGGGCGGAGTTTCAGCATATCGTTGTGTGAGTGTTCATTTTGATCCTCCAATCTGGTTGTATGATCTAATTGCTACAATCGATTGTTCTTTCAGATCTAAATGAGGTCATTTACAGACAGATGTAATTTGCTACCCCGATTGGAACTGGTTGGTTGTGGCTGGGTGATTCAAACTGGTCAGTCTCTATATCAGAAGCTTCGTTATTCTGTTTCTTTCGAGTGAAAAAATAGTAGTGGAAACATAGTCTGAGATTTGGGTGGACAATGTTTTTTTTTTTCCTTTTAGCGAATTTATTGAGATTTATAAGTGTCATCCATTCCTAAGGAATGTAAAAAGCAAAATGTATTCAGATAGAAACGATAAAAAACAAGGCTTACGAAGTTCTGATAGAAAAACTTTAAGAAAAGTGTCCAGAAGCAAATAAAGACATGGTGACTAAAAAAACTCAACAATATGCGCACTGCGTTTCGAAAGAAACTAAAAAAGGTTGAAACCTCCAAGAAATCTGGCACAGTAACTGATGAGGTGTGTGAACCAACTCTATGGTCTTTATCATTTATAAAAGAATCGGAAACACCACGTCCTTCTGTGTCTAATGTGCAAGAGGTTAGGGAAACTAATATACATTGCATTATTGTATTTCATGAAAAGAACATGTTGATTAACTTAAACCATCCAATATATAATAATTCCGTATATAAATGAAACTAAATTTTTAAGGCAACAGATATGCACAAAGTTATTTTGAAATATTTAATATTTAACATTCATAACCCATAAAACCGCTATCATTATAATGTACAGATACCAATAATATTTCAAACCCTCTCTAATTTCCAATGTACTGCACCTTCACCATTGAAATAATTCATAAAAATTTCTCGAACTTTCTTTGCATCTCTGGTGTCATGTCTATTTACGTCAGGTAATAATGGTGCATGATAATCAGAGGGCAAATCCATCGACACATCTGGCATTTACTGTAAGCATGACGCTGAAGATAATTGTGCAACAAACAGCATGACATTACAATCTTTAACGTGTTTTCTAATTTTAAATTAATTGGAGCTGAAAATACTCGAAAAACTGCTTTCAGTCTTCCGAAGCACATTCTACTATTCGACGAGCTCTGCCAAGTTTATAGTTGAATATCCTTTTCTGTTCATTTAGATCATTTTGAGCGTAAAACTATATTGAATGAGAAATCAAATGATCTAAATTCACATCCATAGATTGGGGCCCCTCAAAATGTCCTCAAAGTGTGCAGGGGGACCCCACAATAAACCCAGTCCCCGGACTCCCTGCTGGTCTGGGTATGATCTATTATACAGCATACAGTAGGTAAAAAGGGCAAGTTCACCAAGGGCAAAGTAGTCATAATTCCTAGTAACTGAATAACGTTTATTTCAATATTACTGGCAATGACTATCATCAGTATCACATCACATCATATATCTTAATATAACAAGAGTATTGTAGCAGTAGTTGGATTACCTGACAAGAACCCTTTTATTATTAATGTTAGTCTTATTAGTATGTTTAATTACATTCTACAGATACTGTTACCAAACAGTGAGGATACCAACACTTCAGCGCTATCAATGCCATAACTACAAGTAAGCGAGGATGACTGAGCAATAGACGATCCTCAGCCAAATGTCATACCACGTAAAAAGCCAAGAAATGAGACAGCAACCGGAAACTGACCAAGTGATGCATCTTTTGGGTGAAAAATAGAAAATAAAAAAAAAATCGTTCAGAGGATGAATTCGATATAGCAGGAAGAAAGATTTCCAACAAATTAAGAAATATGCCACATGCTACAAGAATAATGGCAGAACATTTTATAAATAATATACTTTTCGAGGCCGAGATGGGAATATTTTATCGAAATTTCAAATTTGCAATTTTTCCTAACAATATCTAATCTTTGCTATTGCTGAAATTTGGTATGATATGTTAATTTGCAAGGTTAGTCAATATTCAAGGAATGGAATTAATGTTTAGGTTAATATGCTTGAATTTATATAACATAATGACATGAAATAGTACAGTTAAATTAAACTTTAACCATGTGAACCATGTTATTGTATAGAATGCTGCTATTATGTTTGTGTATTAAAGTTTAAAAGATTGGTTTATCCTATATTCCCCCTTTAATGAAGTCTATATGGCTTGACAGTTTCTGGAAGTATTTGACCCAACCGTTGAGGAGATATTGACTCACTGTATTTAAGATCATATGATCTGTACCAACAGTGTGTCACACGATCGTACATAGTTCATTTTGTGTCTATATTATGCTCGTATCTTCGCTCTTCCCTCGCACTAAAAAGAGCCTGAATAAACATGTCTGTTTTTCTCACCGGTAACGGTGTCGATTTTGAACATGAAATTTCTTGTTGCCTTGAGCTTTTGTATATAAAGGAGAGTGTTCTATAATAAACTCACTACTTGCTTTCATCCTGTCTTTGAATCACAACCTTCTCTCGGCCCGTCACATTGTCACTCCGGGGTCACCAATGTGACGGGCCGAGAGAAGGTTGTAACTCAAAGACAGGATGAAAGTAACTGAGTGAGTTTATTATAGACCACAATCCTTTATATACAAAAGCTCAAGGCAACAAGAAATTTCATGTTCAAAATCAACACCGTTACCAGTGAGAAAAACAGACATGTTTATTCAGGCTCTTTTTAGTGCGAGGGAAGAGCGAAGATACAAGCATAATATATACACAAAAATGAACTATGTACGATCGTGTGACACACGGTTGGTACAGATCGTTCTGTTGCTTAATATCGTAGTGTAGCAGAAAGTCTTTCATGGGGGTGTTATTGCCTTCCTCATACATGTGTCTTGCCTCTATATAATAGGGGCTACTGTATTGAGTAATTTAGTCCAAGATCTCTTCTTGTGTCTGCTCTTTTTCTTAAGTCTCGCTTATTTACAACCCAAAAAAGCAATGGCATAAAGGTCATTATCCTGGAGCGGTCCCGCCAAAGGTGTTAACTGCTCTACTGCTTAGAGTGAAATGACATGTTTTTGAAGATCTGATCGTAACGTGAGTGCTCACCTGTACAATTTCAAAGCCCCGCCTAGTACAATCTGATTTTTCAATCAAGTCGCTAGTGAATGGGCAGCCTAAGGTCGAACTGAGATCTATGTTCCCGAAAAACTGGCCGTCATCGTTAACATGCAGTCTACCGAGAATTTTTTTTTCTTATATTATAAAAATATAATTAAATTTTATTCATTTACATTATTTGTGTAATTATTCTATTTACAAAAATATAACAAAATATAGATATGAACTAATTTTTACAAATACAAATAAACCAACATAAATCAAAATCAAGATGCATAGCCTAAAAATTCTTTTGTTACGTACTTTGATATAGTGTGTATATCCACATCAATATACATCCTTTGGGATTCTAATTTATTTTTCAAGAAAAAATATTACAGCTTGGCTGCTATTGTTGTGTTTATTACACACCCATAGACAATACAAATAACCCGTTGTCAATAAAATTGTAGTGTTCTTATCGGTATTAGATTTTCCTTCTATGTCATAGAATAATAGTTTCAAGAAACTATAACCATTTAGTTTACAACATTTTCTGAGAACAGAATCAAACCATTTTACAATATCTTTCTTTTCCCTACAAAAGTAAAAGATATCCATCAGAGACTCTGTTTCGACACATTGGTCACATTTTGAATCTTCTTTTAATTTCAACATACGAGGCATTTGTTTTGTTTGCTAGCGACTCATGACTAAATCTAAATACAAATTCCCTATCCTCTACTTTAATGAATGTACTACTGATAATTCGCCAAATATCTTTCCACTCAAGAGTGGGATAATTATTTTCATTTACTGCAGTTTCCTTCATCCAAACGATTGAATACATTCCTTTATTGTTTATATTTGGGAATCTTTTGTCGTGATATGCTTTTCTAATACAGTGTATTCAGGGGTAAGATATGCTATTTCTGATAAGTTTTCAAACTGTATCATACCATTCAATCTTACAGAACAATAATACCTTGTTAAACCGTTTTCATTAACTATACCTCTTAAACAAGTGACACTGAATACTGATCTTGCCTTTTCTTCAACACTCATTATCCCCAACCCTCCTAACTTTGACAAATGTTGGCTACTGAGTTTTATTGGTCGATACACACCACACCATATATAGTTAAAGATAATTGAATTCACCCTTTGAGCTAGTTTCCTACTTAACTGAAGTGTGTGAGCTACATACCATATCTTAGACAATATCACTGTGTTAATTATTAAGGCTTTTTGGTAAAGTGCTAAATACCTTTTACACACCATGTTAACTGATTTTTCAATTGTTTTTTTCTCTGTGCTTGACCAATTTATTTCACAAGTCTGCATACGAGTTGCTGAAGAAAATTCCTAGAATTTTTATGTAGTCCACAACTTTAAAACAATTTAACTGCCAGTCTACTTTACCTGACCATTCGCTAATACCTAATCTGACAGAATTTTCTTTATTTAATAATGAATGAGCCAGTCGCAGCTTCAAACTTTTTAATTTCATTGCAAATTTCTATTAACGAATCGTCGACTGCAAAAATCACTGTTGTATCATCGGCAAATCTTTGTACTTTAATTTTGACATTGTTTGGTAGTTCCGGTGGTATAATTTTAGTATTTGTTTTTAATGCTAAGTACAATGGTTCTTGGAGAGTCACATAAAATAACACTGAAAGAGGACAACATTGTCTAACCGATCTTCTTACATTAAAGGTACCTGTAAATAATCCATTCAAACATATCATACTCTTACATTTCTTATACAGTATTTTAAGCCATGGAATAAACATCTTTAAAAATCCAAACTTTTCCATAACTGAAAAGAAATGACAAGATCACCCTATCAAAAGCTTTAGACCAGTCCATGTTGAACAACCCTGCTCTCAAATTATTGTCTCTCACATAATTTATTCTGTCTCTTATCATATTATTACAGTGAACTATAGATCTGCTTGGAACGCCACAATGTTGTTCTGGTGATATAAATCTTTTTCTAGTACAAGTCTCAAACGATTTGCAATTATTTTTGTTATAATTGTATAATTCACATTCAATAAAGTGATAGGTCTTCAGTTTTCAATCAATTCCAAATTGCTATCTTTTGGGCATAATTTTATTGTACCAAAATATTGTGAATCCGATAAACTTCTATCTTTCAGCACACATTTTATTACCTCTGAAAATAATTTCTAATAACATCCCAAAATCTTTTTTTTTTTTTTTTTTTTATAAAACTCCACAGTTAACCCATCACTTCCAGGTGATTTTCCTTTATTCATTTTATTCAATGATTTCCATAATTCATTTATTTCAAATTCCTCCCCTAGAACTTCATTGTCTTCATCATCTATCTTCCTATTGCATTTTTCAAGCAAATATGATTGTTCTTCATGACTTCTCTCAACAAATTCATACACTTCTTTGTAATGATCTTTAAGAAACAGAAGAACAGCAATTGTATCTGATTGCACTCATTTCTTTCATCTCCTTTAACAGGTTATTACCTTTACGTAATTTCTCCTTCCCAAGCAAGTGCGATGGCAATTTTCCACTTCTATTTGATCTTTTTTATTTTGCTCTTACTTTAACTCCTTCACAAAGTTCATTTGAAGACCATTTATTTTACTTTTCAAGGCATTAATTTCATCATATATATCATTCCCAACATAACATAACTCATATACTGTAGATATTTCAATCGCTATTGCAATAAATTAATTAACCCATATTTTTCCTTTGATACCCTAGTTGCAACTTTAATAAAGAGTATTCCATCTTTCAATCCAACATCTTTTAAGAAGGTCTGCAATGGTTTTGACACTAAATTATCTTTCTCCGTACTAACATCTCTGTCAGATGTAACAATTAAAATCCCCACCAAAAACTACATTCTCAACGTTCTTACTAAAATAATATAACATTTTATTTAAAAAAAAAAAATCCCCTCTCTCTTTCTTTCTTTCTTTTTATCTGTACCTGAAGGAGCATATTGTAGATATTCACAATATGGAATTCATGATTTATACAAGATATTCTAGCTTCTATTATTTGTCCCTCCGTATCCATTTCCTTGCTAATTAGAGACAAAGATTTACACGTATTTACACAATTACTGTGCCTCCTTTAAGATTATTACTTGGATTTAACAAAACAGCAAAATGATTTGTGAAAAACTCAAAGCCTTTACACCCTTCACATTAAGTTCTTGCAGTAACCAAACATGTATATCAATACCGAGACAAGGATAACAGCTTCATTTGTATAACTACATCATTTGATGCATTCACATTTAAACAACCAATTGAGTATTTGAAGGCGTAAAATTAGGAAAATTCTACCTTTTATTTGTTCTGGTCTCATTTTTTTTTCCAATTTTCCTCATCACTATTGTTTTCAGATCTTGAAGATTTGTGGTTTCTATTTTCTTTTTTGTATACTCATTTTAACGTTATTTTCCATTTGAATTTTCCATTTTCCATTTTAACGCGCACTTTCCATAATCCCATCAGTCTCCATTGATCTATCTTCAATACAATCTGCATCAGTTTTATCTCCTCCTCCTTGTTCCGTGATCCTTCTTGATTAATTTCATGTCCAAAGTCAAGGTCCAATTTTCTGTCGACTTGATGAACGTCAGCAATCTTCGTAATATTATTTCTCTCATCAAGTGTAGTTTCATGCTACATAGCCACCATTTCAGGCACTCCCCAACTTGATCATCTACTGTTTACTTTGAATCCTTTTCTTCACAATTTTGGATTTCTTCACTATCCTCAAGCTCAATGTCCTTCCTTTCTGCTAGAACAAGTTGTTCGTTATTTTCATTTTTCACCACTGTACTCTCGATATCCTGAACATCATTACTATTTAGTGTATCCTCCTTTATCGATTCTTGCCTTTCCTTCTCTATTGTCTGTTCGGTCCCTTGTGTTTCGTTGCCTTGCGATTTCGGTAAACTAGGAAATCCTTCTCATGCTAAAAATATTCACAATTCTGTACAAGGAGCAATCTACTGCAAAATGATTCTCACTGCCACATTTAAGACATGTCCTTTCTAGTCATTGTACATGAAAGTTATATTATATCCTCCTATAGAGAGCGCAGATGGAATGTTTTTCTTGATTTCCATTTTACCCGTCCGTATTCCCTTTAGTGGTCCTTTTCGTCTACCTTGAGTATTGGTATTATCACGTATTCCAATAAATTTCCCGTACAAGCCCAATACATCACCCAATACACTGTTTTCCATATCAAATAGAGCGTACCTTATTGAAAAAATTTAAATGCACTGCTAAAATTAGCCACTTTCACTTCCAGTTCATTAGGTAAACAAATAACTTTTTCATCATATTCATTTAGAAAAGTTTTATATACATCCGGAACTTTAATATCACTTTATTACCTCGCATTTCTTGAACACCAATCAAATCACCGAAACAGTTCTCACGTTTTCAAAAATGACATCATTATCTTATATGTTGTTTTCCCGGGAAAAAAAATCAAACCAACGGAGTCTTTTCTTCTAATGGGTGGAGTATACAACGAAGTCATTTTCACTTTGTTAGAACGCACTATACCTCACTACTATTACGTCACAGCCATTGTCTGAGGATATATGGCCTCCCCAGCCAAGCTAGGAAATTGTTGAAGGATTCCCTTTACCTGTCTACATTAATTTCACTGTCACTTAAAGTTCACTTCCTATGTTATCCTTGATAATTTAAAGACTTTATGACATTACCTTAGTCATTCATATCGTCCTGGTTCACTGAAAATTTCGAAAAAAAGAGAGCTCTTAAATTGTTGACCTTTGTTTACTCCGCTCTACTTCTCTGTGGAAATTATTCGGTGGTTATGGGTCGACTCGTGTGTGCCTGTGTGGCAATATACGTGAGTGTGAGATTGGGGCTCAAATAATCCATATCGTGAACGGATTGTTATTTATATTCATTAGGATGTCACCCAAATTTTTAAAGTTTATATTTTCCCTACCACTATAAACTCAGTTTTATTTTCATTTAGTTTTGGTTGTTCAACTGACATTTATTCCATAACACTAGTAAAACCTCATTTAAAGTTTCAGCGGTATCATTAATGTCATTTATAGAGAAAGTAAATTTGTGTAAGCTAAACTTCGTCTCTGTAGTACTTTTGATAGACCTATAGTTTAAGCTAATCCTATGCCTCTATAGTACTTTTGATAGACCTATAGTATAGCTACAAAATAAGATTAATCCTAGTACATTTCCCTGTTCAATGGTTCATATGATGAATAAGAGTTTCCAATTCGTACATGGTAGTTTCTTTCAAATAAGTAATCTTTTAGAACTCCAAATATAATAATAAACTGATTATATCATTCTAACCCATTCCAAGCAAAGATAAACAATATTTGCTGATTAAAAGAGAGTACTTCCAAGCTGATAACAAATAAATAAATTCAGTATTCAAAACGCTTCTCTTTCTGGAGCAAAAAAAAAAAGAAAAAAAAGAAACAATTGCTCATGACTTTCACTACCGTCTTAACTATCTAAGAAAAAATGTAAATAACAAACCTTCAGTTATACCAACAGTTTTATCCTCTATAAACAACCGACAACTATTCACAATTCATTCTTATTGTGCAAAAATAGTACATGATAATGTATAATGACATACCATAACAAGTAAAATCAACAAAAGTTTGTGGTGTTTCTCAAACTACAGTAGCTATGATCATAATTTTTTTTTTGAAGGCGTTTACAATGGGTGAGAAGACCACGTGATGTGGTAGGCTATTCCACAGTACAATAAATCTGTTACTGTAAAAACTTTTTTTTTACATTTAATTTTGATCTTTCTACTTCTAGACTTAGTGCATGACCTCAAGGTTCAGCATAACGCCTTAACTCAACAATACAGTGTAGTGTAGATTCTCAAAACCGTGTGATGTCTTAAACATTCCAACCAATTCACCTCTTACACGTCTATCTTCAAAAGCAATTAAACCTAATTTAGTAAGTTTCTTCTTATGCCATATGCTGTAACTCTGGAAAGGACCCTTTTAGTGGCCGTTCGCTGTACTTTTTCTAAGGTACTGTTGCCTTTCTCCAGATAAGGCGACAATGGCTGTTCACACTACTCAAGGTGGGGAAGAAAAAAAACTTATATATAACGCAAGAAAAGATTCCTTATATACCAGAGAAAATGATCCCTTGATCATACCCAAAATACCACCAGCTTTAGCTGCTGACATAACAATGTGTTTTGAAAAGGACAGATTATTTGACATGAGGACTCTTAGGTCATTCTCTTCAGAAACAACTTCGAACTTTTTACATTTCATAGTATAGTCATAACCTTGATTTTTATTACTACGTGTAACACTCTAAATTTGTCTTCATTTAAACTTAACAACCAATTTCGAGACCATTTTGTCACCAGAAATTTTGACTCGATTACACCTGGCAGATCATTTAATAAAAAGTATGAATAATACAGGACCAATCACCAAACCTGCGGAACGCTATTGGTGACATTCATCCACGAGGAACAAGCACCATTTAAACATACCCTTTGTTTTCTGTCCCTTAGAAAATCCTCTCTCCAAATACAAAGTTTTCACCAATACCATATTTACATAAGTTGTATATCATTCTTGCGCGTAACACCAAACCAAAAGCCTATTGGAAATCGATGTACAAAACATCAAAAAGTAGGGCATCATCATACAATTTTGTCCATTCCTCTAAGAGACTAGGGTAACAAGTAAGTTTGTAAGGCATGATCTACCCCTGTGAAAACTATGTTGTTCAATAGCTAATATTTCATCATATCAATAGATATCACAATTTGATCCCAAACAAGCTTTTCACATAATTTAGAAACCTACAAGATCAAACTCTTAGGTCTATATTTACCCTCTTTCTTGTGAATAGGGGCTACATTCTTATGCTTCTAAATATCAGGCAATTTACATTGATTAAGATATTACCTCAAAATACATTGTAAAGGAAAATATATAATCTTTGCCAATTCTTTAAGTAAAAAGAGGTGACTAGAGTGAACCTCGCGTGGAACCATTGATTTGCTTGGATTGGTCAGCAAAAGGAGGTTTCTTATAAAATCAGGAGTGAAAAAAAATATTTTACCAAATACAAAGTTATTAGCAATCTGACCATCACAAGTCAAAAGGATCACATGCACCATTGCCATAGATATAATGCACAAAGTCACTGAACCAAATCAAGTTTCTATCTTGCTATATTTACAAATACTGCCTGGAAAATTTTTATTTAACTCAATGTCAACGCCACTTGTACCTCTCAATCTATCGATCTTTATCTAATTTTTGTTTAACTGCTTACATGTACTGTATATAAAATACTTTAGGGTTCTTTTTAACTCTTTTGAAAAGATTTTTTTTTTTTTCAAAATCTTTCTTTGCTGCTCTTTTACCATTGGCTTGATACATTTCTTCTTATAACATATTCTTGATATCTAACATAAGTTCTAGATACTTGATACATTTTCTAAACAAAATACTTTTTTCCCAATACATCTCTTAACTGATAGATTGAACCAGGTTGGATTTATTTTACCAACATTTGTTATTTTAACCAATGGTATACATTCTTTAACTGAATTATTAAGCTGTTCATGGAAATAGTCCCATACAGTATTTACAACAGTGGCTCGTATTACACACGACCAGTCTGTATTTCTAAGTACTGTACACAGCTCTACAAATCTGCCTTATTATAATCATATCTAAACACCTCTTGGTCACATGACCTATCAACAACAGCCTCGAAATCCCATGTCAATACACTATAATCAGCTTTACCACTTAGGCAACAGATTTCAATATTACTCACACTCAATGGTGATAAAAAAATACCAAATCCAGACAATTTTTGGTATTAGTTCCCCTTTGTCTAGTGGGTTCTATTACTTGTTGATATAAGAAAAGATCATTAAGTTTATCACAGAATTTTTGAGAAAAGGAATTTTCATCTTCATTAACAGTACAGTTTGGCCAATCAATATTAGGCAAATTAAAATCACCATTATCAGCATATTCTCCTGGCAACATCAAATTAGTCTGACAAACTTGTATTATAATCATTGTCTGCATCATTCTTCCTATACACAGCACCAAGCAAATTATCATGACCATTCTCGATTTTCATCCAAAACCATTAAGGTATCTTTAGTATTCATATCGTTTAGTTAATGACACAACTCAACCTCGATGTGGTCTCTCACCATTAACAATCCACCACCTATGATTTCAGTAGTATCTTTACATATAACTTTAAAAACCAGGTATATTAATAATCCAAATCTTGGGTATCAGATTTTAACCAAGTTTCAGTCACAAATGTAATGTTCGATTTTACCTACAATACATGATATCCAATTTCATACATTTTACACAAAATATTCTGAGGTTAGTGGCCATATGTTTGACCACATTGAAAGAAGCAAGTCCCTGGTTCTAATGTCAGAGTCAGGTAAACAGTCATGATGTATGGCAAGATCCTATGCTACCTCGTTGCCAGTATTCTGCTGTTCTCTGCTAAGATTGTGTTCTGTCACGACTTTGAAGTTTCTGGTAGTCCAGTTCTGTTCAGCATTCTGTTTCCGTCGGTTCAGTTCACTACGAGCTGCGCGGTCCTTTCCCTTATGAGGCCAAATAAGATCAGGGTTGATGAACACTTTCTTGTGCCATTTCGTGGCCGAATTCCTGAGCAATCAGATATGTGCCAGAAGTCGTCTTCTCGTGTCCACAGTGGGAGCTTTAGGTACACAGGATGGGGATATCCATCATCTCTGACAGCACCCAAACGAAAGACACCATCAATGTTATTAGCAGTTACACTAATGTCAAGGAGGATTAGCATTCCCAATCGAAACCAGTTTGGACCTGTCAGCTTCTATCCTCACCTGACAGGTGGTTGCTCTGGCTTCACCATCTTCATTTCAGTCTCTAGCGCTAGTTCAGGCAAGCGTTACACAATCACACTCACCTTTCATTTTTCAATTTCCCCTTCTTCCTTGAAGTGGTCTTGGACCACCTCCTCGACAAACTGCTTTAACATCTACTTTGCTCTCTAGTACATCAAGTCTCTCCTTGATATCAATAAGTATACTTGTGAATTAGATTATGCCTTTATTACACTTTTTGCAGAACCATCATATGGCACTTAGCAAATCATTTTCTTCCAGGGCTGTGTACTTCACTGGGTCAATATTTCAACACGGTCCGAGGTGGAACCATGTGAAACATGCTTCACAATGAATGCTCTTACTGTCATCCTGAAATACATATCGATATTCCCCACAATAAGCATCACTATTGTCACTTACTGCATTCCGCTGGTATTCTCTGTTGTTCTGGTTCTCAATAAGTCTGGTTAGTTTTTCCATTCATTATTATTATTATTATTATTATTATTATTATTATTATTATTATTATTATTATTATTACAAGCTAAGATACAACCATAGTTGGGAAAGCAGGATGCTATAAGCCCAAGGGCTCCAACAGGAAAAAAAGCACGGTGAGGGAAGGAATCAAGAAAATAATCTACTAGAGAAGTAATGAACAATCAAAATAAAATATTTTAAGAACAGCAACATTAGATTGGATTTTTCTTATATAAACAATGAAAACTTCCAAAAAAACAAGAGGAAGAGAAACAAGGTAAAATAGCATGCCCGAGTGTACTCTCAAGGAAGAAAACTCTAACCCAAGACAGTGGAAGACCATGGTACGGAGGTTATGTCACTACCCAAGACTAGAGAACAATGGTTTGATTTTGGAGCGTCCTTCTCAGAAAAGAGCTGCTTACCATAGCTAAAGTCTTTTTTACCTTCTTCTTCTTCTTCTTCTTCTTCTTCTTCCTCTTCTTCTTCTTCTTCTTCTTCTTCTTATTATTATTATTATTATTATTATTATTATAAGCTAAGCTATACCGCTAGTTGGAAAAGCAAGATGCTATAAGCCCAAGGGTTCCTACAAGGAAAAGTAGCCCAGTGAACAAACTAGGCAAGTAAATAAATAAACTAAAAGTTCCACTCATATGAAACATTTTTAATATAAAATATTTTACTTTTTGTGATTATCACCCAAGATACCCTAAATCTTTCCGGTATAGAGCTTTAAGAACCCTGGAGGACTTGAAAATCACTAAAAGTAGAACTTTACCTGTAGAGTACTCTAAGTACCTCCATGAAATCTATCCTCGGTAGATTTCAGTAAATGTATTTTGGATTCAAATCAAGACATATCGAAAGAGGTAATGAAGACCGTTTCTTGGAGCACATAGAATGCCATAAGGACTCCAGTTTCCCTTTATACTGATGGATCCAAGTCCAGCACTGGCATTGGATTTGGGATGTTTTCCAAATTTTAATTCAAGCGTTAGATTACCTAACATTTTTACAGCTAAATACTATGCTATTTTAATGGCAGTGGAGGAAATCTTCCAGCTACCTCATAAAGCTTCCGTTATCTTTTTTCTTTTTTTGTGACTCCATAGGTGTATTGATAGCAATGAACCACTTTAATTCATTGCACCCTATAATAATAGAGATTCTTGAATGATTGTATCTACTTGGAAATATATTTAAGAAATTACATTTTGCTGGGTTCCTACTCACGTAGATATCAAGGGAAATGAGGAAATGGACTCTCTGGCACAGGAGGCAGTTCATAGTTGTATAAGAAATAACCTGCAAAAGACATGTACCCCGTAATTCAGTCTGTACTTAGAGAAACTTGGAATTTTTATTAGAAGTTGTAAAATCAGAAAATGAGTGAAATTGTTAAGTCATCTCTCCCATGGACATATTTTGACATGCAAAGATCAAGAGAAGTGGTATTGTGCCAAATAAGAATTGGTCACACCAGATTGATGCACAGCTTTCTATTATGACCGGAGAACATCAGCCATTCTGTGAAGATTGCTTGCTGCCATTGACTGTGAAGTATATGTTAACTGAGTGCCCAAGTTACTTGACCGAGAGATTGTGCAATTTTCATAATTCTAAGGATAGCAGTGGCCTTTACATGCTATCAAATATTTTGTGACCTGAAAGCAATGTGGATTGCCTTTTTAAGGTTCTTGTGGAAACTGCTTTATTTAATGTAATTTAATTATGATTTGAACTGAGGAATATATAATAATCTTTAACTAAATTTATTGGTATCAATGAGCATGGCTGTTATAATACCAGAAAATATCCAATAATCAACTCTCTCTCTCTCTCTCTCTCTCTCTCTCTCTCTCTCTCTCTCTCTCTCTCTCTCTCTCTCTCTCTGAAAGATTTGGCAAACAAAACCCAAACTTTAATTAAGAAAAAACAGAAAAATCGATCCTCCATATTTACTGACAAAATGAAGTTTATAGTCTTCCAATGTTGAGGTTTTTTTGTCGAAAGATTTTACAAGTTCTGGTGCTTTTCTATACTATTATTTAATTTATAGTTTTCTCTGAGAGATTATATTTCAGCATGAAAATTGTTCTTTTTCAAAGATCTTCGGAAATTCATCTGTTCAATTTTGCTACGTCCCTCCAAAGTTGTTTAGGATTCTATGCACTCATGCGGTTGTTTGTTAAGACCATTTATACCAAGCAGAAGGGGAATGTGATTCTTAGGAGTAGGTTAGGAAAATATCTATTTATTCATTCAAGCAAGTATAAAAGTACAGTGAATAATAGGAGAGATATAAGTACTTTTCGACAGTGTGCTTTTCTAAAATCCGGTCCTGGGAAACCAGAGGGAGCTGGTGCGTAAGCGTTAATTCGCGTAATTATCGAATCCTATTTTTCACGAGTCTGAATAGCTGCATTCCATATGCAAGTACATCAGAAAATGAAACTAGTCTGATTCTCATAAAATAAACAGAATTGTTGAGTAAAATGCTAGGCTAGAAAAACAAAAACAAAAATATCATAAAATCTAGAACCAATTTTGTATGAGGCGTCTATATGCAACTGTCCATGGTATCAAAGTTCCCATTGTTTCATAAAATACACATACCAGCGTGGCAAACCGACTCCGCTTCCCCCCCCCCCCCCCCCCCCCCCCAACCCACCCATACAATGAGACCATAAACGCTCCTTCA
>NC_090745.1:56686006-56693506 GCF_036898095.1 Palaemon carinicauda | reverse complement strand
TTTGTGTGGAGCGAGACGCCTATTCATGGATATACTATATGTTTGCGTAAACGTGTGGGATATGTCTGTAGTTCTGCTATCGCAAGCGTTCTGGTTGAACTCGCGGGTAAGATACTTGTGAGTTGAACTTAGTTTACTTTAATTTTTTATCTTAAGAAGTACTGACCGTGTGAAGCTGGTGCTTGATTTCCTTTCTTTACTTGTATCTTACTTAATGTAAAACCAGACATCAAGAACGTTACCGCTTTTACCTCTTTTAGTTAATATACGAGGACAAAGAAAGGAAGTAAGGTTATTTCATAGATCTCATGACACTTTTTTTTTTCTTTGACTCATGAGGGGGGTGGGGGTTTCAGGGAGTTCGAGATTAGAGGAAAATCAGTGTTAGTTTTAATTTTCTAAATTTAAGATATCAAGTTAGACGCAGGTGCTGAAATAGCATTGCTACATGACACTAGTTAAGGTCTTTTGTAATATTGATATGCAGGGACATGACAGTATATCACATATCCTCCCATAGTTCTAATGACCTGAATTTGAGAGTCGTGTAAGAGGGCGACCATAATGATGATGCTTTCATTGTCCGTAGTGAATTTCCTGTTGAAATCAGAGGACACCAAAGGAGACCGAAATAAATGCTTTCAGTTTCTTTAATCTGCCAGAGGAAAGTAAATATGATTCCAAGACCATAATGTTTGGCCTAGAATAGAACTATATATGAAAAAACGTAACTGAAGGAATTCCTGAACATTAGCGAGAGGAGGAAAAAAAATAAGTAAGACTTTTCGAAGCTACTTTAAATCTTCCATGTCTTGTCTTGCCTTAGATGGTGAACAGTTCCAAGTATAACAGAAAACTTGGTGATATAAAAAATATAAACAAATCGATAGATAAATCTTGAAAGAGTCTTACCTAAATCAAATCAACCACAAGCACCTGTGCTATCATAAACTAAGAAAGAAAAAAGCCAAATGAGATAGTGTTTATGAATTTAGAAGGTAGGTTCAGATGTATAACTAGGCATAAATAGATTTTAGATTTACTACAAGTACCCAAGTTCAAAATACTTTGAGGTGACAGTACAATACATTGGATCACGGGACATCGACGCGACAATTGCAAGCCCTGGGGCTGAAAGAAGGTGGGTATACCGCGGTATCAATAAAACGCAAATAACCTATGTTTAAGGATATTTCCAGAGGTAGCAAGTTATAGTCATTCAAGGATAGCAATTACAAGGAAAAATGCTGAAGTTAAACCACTCTTTTAGAAAAAAAATCCTACATAAACTTGAAATTTTCGGTAAATATTTTGTCCATTTTCATTCATTCTCCGCGCATCATCATGCCTTAGAAATTATCACACAGACCACCAAATACGCAATGAATGGATATTTATGCTAAATCAATTAAAATTGGTAAAATATCATGGGTGACAGAGACAGTTTTGGATTTTTGAAAATGAAGTTTTCGTAGACTCCAAATAAATTAGCAAGGAATTGAAATAACAATATTATCTATTTGCTTGTCAGCCTACATTTATCATTATTAGAATTATTATTATTAATCGCTAAGCTACAACCCTAGTGGGAAAAGCAGAATGCTATAAGCCCAGGGGCTTCAAAAGGGTAAATAGCCCAGTGAGGAAAGGAAACAATTAAAACAAAATATTTTAAGAACAGTAACATTAAAATGAATTACTCTTATATCAACTATAAAAACTTTAACAAAACAAGAGGAAGAGAAATAAGATAGAATAGTGTGCCATAGTGTACCCTCAAACAAGAGAACTCTAACCTGAGACAGAGGAAGACCATGGTACAGAGGCTATGGCACTACCCAAGACCAGAGAACAATGGTTTGATTTTGGAGTGTCCTTCTCCTAGAAGAGCTGCTTATCATAGCTAAAGAGTCTCTTCTACTCTTGCCAAGAGGAAAGTAGCCACTGAACAATTATTATTATTATTATTATTATCATTATTATTATTATTATTATTAAAAGCCAAGCTACAATCCTAGCTGGAAAAGCAAGATGCTATAAGCCAAAGGGCTCCAACAGGGAAGAATAGCCCAGCGAGGAAAGAAAATAAGGAAATAGATAAACTACAAGAGAAGTAATAAATAACCAAAATAAAATATTTTAAAAACAATAACATTAAATTAGATATCTTATAAACTATATAAACTAAAAAACGTCAAAACAAACAAGATAGAACAACGTGCCCAAGTGTACCCTCAAGCAAAAGTACTCTAATCCAAGACAGTGGAAGGCCACGGTACAGAGGCTATGGCACTACACAAGACTAGAGAACAATGGTTTGATTTTGGAGTGTCCTTCTCCTAGAAGAGCTGCTTACCAAAGCTAAAGAGTCTCTTCTACCCTTACAAAGAGGATAGTAGCCACTGAACAATGACATTGCAGTAGTTAAGCCCTTGTGAAAAGAAAATTGTTTGGTATTACCAGTTTTGTCAGGTGTGTGAGGAGAGAGGAGAGTGTGGAAAGAATAGGCTAGACTATTCGGTATATGTGGAGGCAAAGACAAAATGAGCCGTAACCAGAGAGAGGGATCCAATGTAGAACTGTCTGGCCAGTTAATGGACCCAATAACTCTCTAGCGGTAGTGAAGAAGAACTGTTTGGTAATCTCAGTGTTGTCAGGTGTGCGAGTACAGAGGAGAAAATGTAAAGAATAGGCCAGACTATTCGGTGCGTTTGTCGGCAAAAGGAAAATGAACCGTAACCAGAGAAAAGGACCCAAATATGCTAATGTCTGGCCAGTCAATGGACCCTATAACTATCTAGTCATAGTATCTCAACGGGTGGCTGGTACCTGGCCAGCTTGCTACCTCTGTGAATTGTTATATTCAAACGCTGTTTGCCCTCTTTAACCTTTATGAATGGTTCACTCCTAACCAATAATAAAAAGGCAAAACACCATAAACTTATCCTAAAACAGGGAGTTGTAAAGGAATCGGAACTGAATGATTTGGACATCTGAAATGGATGTCTAGTCGTATATAAAGCCAATTGAAGAAACGGTATAAACAAACAGCATAACATGCGGAGTACGAGGAATTTTATCAAGTTGAAACTAGGCAAATGAAAAAAGTCATTATCTTAATTAAAAGTATTGCATAGGATTTCTCGTAATGAGTAAACTACTAGGATAAAAGTGTATAGCTATAAATCAGTAACAAATGAATGATGAAAGAGAAGCCTAGTCTGAGAGACTAAGTACAAATGATAATGCATTGGGTAACAAACCTAATCCTACTCGTTCCAAAAGAGAAACATAAAGATTAAATTATTGGAATTATAATAATGAAGCTTAAATAAATATCTTGAGCTAAAGTTCAAATTCATGAGGAAATACACAAACAATATTTACAAGAATTAGAAAGACAAAATAAGACATGAGATTCAAGTGCTTCAGATAAAGAACAAAGTACTAGTTTACGTTTATTGAGTGACTCATTCCCAAAGAAAACCCCCAAGAATGAATTAAATGAGATGCATAAAAGTCTCCGTATATCTAGAAGTTTACAAGAAATACTTAATTATTAACAGTTAAGATTCTTTACTTTCAGAAGTGTGTGATATATATATATATATATATATATATATATATATATATATATATATATATATATATATATATATACTGTATATATATATATATATATATATATATATATATATATATATATATATAAATCTATTATAACGTTATTACTGATCTTAAAATATTTTATATCTTTTATTAATTACTTCTCATATAACGGTAATTTAATCCTCTAATTTTCTGCCCTTCACTGGACTATCTTCCACGTTGGGCCCCTAGACTTGGAGCATCCTGCTTTTCCAACTTGGCTAATAATAATAATAATAATAATAATAATAATAATAATAATAATAAACGGGTAGTAGCAGTTGAATGGTTTATGTTGAAGGCTTGCAATGCGTGGTCCTTGGTTTCAGCCCCAGCAGGGAACTAGAAAGGGTCCGTGAGCACCATGGCTGAATTATTTTATCCTGGACATCAGCATCTGCTAGGGTTAAGAAGGGGGGAAGCTTAGGAACCTCACCTTTAAAGACTTGCAAAGAAACTAAAAGGTTGAACTTCTTCCTCTTTAAGAATAAAAATGTACATGGTAGAATAACTATACTACCATGGTTAATCTTTCAAAGCAGAAGATTCAGATGGGGATGTGCTTGACCCTTGAATAGCAAAGAGTGTTGAAGCCCACCTTACAAATTTTGTCTTTGCGCAAATAAGTCTGGAGATGAATTTCTGAATGCTCTACAGTCCCATATAAAGGGATTACACAATAAAGCAATACATTGCAGGGAATCACTTTATTGGAAGCAGTTGGTAAGAGGGTCATGTAAGGCTTCGGCACATTGCAGAAGTTCATATGTGAAGAAATGCAGTTAAAAACCTGATGCCTTATAAGACATTGTTACCACCTGTTGGTCGTATGAAGTAATCAAAGGTGCTACCTCTGTCATATGTACTCCATCTGGTTAGTTGTGCCGCATCTCTGCTTATAAAAAGGATAAGAAAGACAAGCTAAGTAAGCTGATCCCATCTATGAAACTGATTTCAATTCGAGCTATTTTAGACCTGTGTTATACTCATCAGCATGGTCCTGACAACAGTACTTGTAGGTGTGCTTTTCTAGGTCACGTTATGTCCCACTAACAAAACCCAGTGTCGACCCTGTTACCATGTTGTGTATTTCGATAAGTATTGCAGAAAGAAGAAGGATAGCCACCAAAGTGGATCTTCAAGCATCAATGATGGTGCATCTGCTAATCTGAGCAAGATTCAAGAGGAGTGGAAAAGCAGCTGTCGTTGTTTGGGCTCTTTTTCCTGCACTGTTTCTAAGATGTCAGAACCCATTTGTCTTCATCTCTTATGGTGAAGTAAATTCTTGTATATAGATGCTACCGAACACAGGTGCTGATGTTACAATGATTGGTCAGCGACACCTTGAAAATTTGGGCATCCCATAGGGCACTCTATAACCAATTTTGCTGACAAAGATTTTCACAGCAGATGGATCTCAGAGTCACATATTCTAGGTGCAATCCAAGCTACTTCCATCCTAAGCAAGCAGTCCTGTTCTGGTAGGATCCAAGACCATGACAGTATCCAGACTCCTCTCTTGTCTTATGGTCACTGACTCATTGCCAAGAGTTGGCCATAATATCTTCAGAAGACTTCTCTTAGCCCATTTTGGAAGTCAAGCATATTAATAGGTGTAAGGAGCTATATATTTCTACCACACACCACCTTCAGTCACCAAAGAGAACGTCCTCCACTAATTCGAAGATTCGTTGGTCTCCAACAAAGATTTAAAGCTAGTGCCTCTCAAACTCATAACAGGTCCTCCTATAAGGATTCATCTTAAGGATGATACTATACCTTTCATCATTCACACTCCAAAGACAGCCCTTTAGCCTTCAAGAATAAGGTCAAGGAAGAACTTGATTCTATGATAGAACAAAGGAATAATCATGCCTGCTGGTGATAACCCTCCAGTTCAGTGTCATCCCCTTGTTGATGTCACCAAGATTAGTATAGGAGTACATATCTCATATGACTTCTCCAAGTTGAACAGACAAATTTCCCACTCAGCCCACTCTTCACTCAGACCTTTCACCACCATTTGTAGTGAGGACTCAAAGCCTTGGCCTTTTATCATAGCTGATACCCTCTTTTGGTACTAGCAACTGGAAAATGCTAAAGAGGACCAATATCTGACTACATTATCATGTCATACTATAGTCAATTCGTTTTAGTGAGGCAGATTTGCACCGACTCGCAGGGGTGCTCTTTTAGCTCGAAAAAGTTTCCTATTAGTTGATTGGTCGAAAGTATTTTTGTCCAAATACCATCATTGTTCTTAAATAATTATCAAGTAATGTAAAGTGAAACTTATTTACTATCCTAAATCTCTCCCTCCTATATATGTTTTGTAAATGAATAATGTTAATGAATAAATGTATTATAAGGTATCGTGATGGTAAGTTTAGTTTTAATAACAACACTCGCCGAAGTCAACGACAGGAGCTTGTTTCCGGATGCACGCTGTATAATAGCTTTTTTGTCCCTCGGTCTACTGTATACTAAGCTTAAATTTTTAATGTAACCTGCTGTTAACGATATTAGTTGTGCATTAATCTGTTGATCCAAACCAATTGTATAATTTGGAACCGTGCTGACCCTGTAGCAGCAATTAAATAGCTTTTGTATTTCTTTATTTGAATATAGCACTTTTGAGATTTCTCCAGATTTAGCACAGGCAAGTGTGGATCAAGATATAAAATTTTGATTATGTAAAATATGTACAGTAAAACCTGCTCGATACTGCTAATAAAGCATATTTTTGTAAGCCATCTGTATTATCTAAATCTTTTGACTTTTTTGTATAACTCTGTTATCACCTCGAATCCGGTCATTATTATTCTTAAAACTATTTAGGTCGTAGACCTAAATAACTCTATATTAGAACATATGAGAAATTAATTTTTTGATACATAAACCAACCAGAAATAATCTAACACCACCTCTTAGTGTTGACCCTTTCCTTCTTTCTCCTGTGGCCCCTTACTTGAATCAGAAAAGGAAATCCTTTGTAAATTCCCACCTAGTGACCCTATTTCTGTAGGCAATATTTCCTCTTCCCATATTGCTCTCAATAAATCCAGCATCCATTCTTCGCCCTCTGTAGCTAGTATCTTGACCATTTCAATTTGAAACTCTGATGGTCCTTGCGCTTTACCAATGTTCATTCTACTCAATGCCTGCTCCACTCCTGTACTCTGTATCTCCATCACTGGTCTCTCCATCCTTTGTGCTTCTCCCAGCTCCTCTTTCTCCTTTTCAGTATATAATAGTTGCTCATAATATTCTCTCCTTCTCCAGTTGCCCCAAATCCTGTCCTTGCCTTTTCCTCAAGTTTGAAATCTTATAGATATCTTTTGCTCCTTCCTTTGTTCCTAGACTTTCATTTAACTGCTCTACTGCTCTTCCAATAGCTTTACTTACTTTCCTCCTAGAATCTTTTTCCTCTTTTCTGTACCGTTCCTCTGGTCCCTGCACCTGTCTTACTTTCCAGCCCTTGAATGCCGTTGATTTTCTTTTAACTGATTTTTGCACCTCTCTGTTCCACCACTACTTTTCTCCTTTCGACACACCATATCCGCTGGTTCTTCCCACAAATTCCTCCGTATCTCGTACACATATTTCTTTTATACCCAACAAAATATTTTCCACCCTGTTACCATGAGCAGTAGAATGAAGGGACAAGACAATCTCTTAGTGACCAATCATTTATACACGTCATCCCCCAAGCCTCCTCTCCACCCAAGCTAGGACCAAGAAAGAGTAAGTAATGACTGCTGATTACTCAGTAGGTAGACCTACAGGCTCCCCCAACCCAAATCTTTAGCTCACACAGACGGTGAAGTTGTGAACACCAGTGAAAAGAATGAG
>NC_090745.1:56646006-56678506 GCF_036898095.1 Palaemon carinicauda | reverse complement strand
AGGTCAACGCCCAACGGCCATATTTATGAAGGGTAGAGAATTGGTTGATGATGAGGGGCCACCAGTCAGTGTCATAACTAAGAGGGTCGTTACTGGTTATAAGAAAGAAAATTGCCTACAATGATGTGTATTACGCTGATGTAACCTGAACGAGTATCTCCTGTTGTCCTCCGGCTCAGGGCTACCTGATTGTGTACTCTTGTGACTCTAGTCAGTGGGGCATATTTCATATCTGAAGTGTCACTACCAGAATACGTAACTATAGTTATGTAGTGTAACGTGTTTCAATTAATGACAAATGACAGCGTCTATTAGGTCATAGAAGTTTGGTTCTTTAGCTTTTTCTTTTTTGGCTGTTGCTTTAAAATTTTGTTATTATGGACCTTTTTCCGTTTTCCTCCACTGAGAACTACTTCTGTGAGGGGTAGTGAATGAAAATTATCAGTGGTGGTGATAATGTTGAAATTCTAAAGCATTTGAATTGAGTCAACGAGAATTACCATGTAACATATTCACATAAAAAAAGATAGAGAATATGTGTTGTATGATAAATTCTAATGATGGTGCCATTATATTTTTTTTTTTATAAAACATATCTAAGAGGAATTCTTTCCAGACTACACAAATGCAGGACTGCATGACCTGTCAGCATGTAGTGATTCAGCGACAAGAGTTTTAAGAATTGATTAATTTTATAGACTATATCTTTACATTCAAATAAAGACACTTTCTTTAATAAATGTCTTGAGATCAAGTTCCTCAACCATTCTATATCGCTACCCTCTGTAAAGATCCTCAGCCCTTTTTCTTGAACTTCATGAAAGTGCAGATAAAAAAAAGATAAAATCTCAACCATAACATGGAGTTTAGAAAAATGAATGCATTTTCCCCATTAATCCTACTAGAAGCTAGATGCAATCCTCCTGTACACATCAGAATTCCAGATCTTAAAAAAACTCATATCAAGACATCAAATGTACGCGCAATCACATTGAGAAAACGGTCAACATTGAAAGAGATATCACCCTCCCTTCACTATTACTGCAGACTACGGCATATAGATAACATAAGGAAATGTTTAAGTCTAGAATCCTAACATCCCTTTACAGCTTATAATTATCCCAACTCTAGCCCCTTCATATCACCCACCGGTAGACTGAACCAAATTCTGAAACAAGAGGTAAATATAATCTCCATCACTCAACTGGATTCTTAGAGATTATAAAAGACTTCTCTACTAGTTGATTTTGCACCACACGAGGGAGTGAGTCGTTTGGGGGAATTATGAAGAAGCACATAGCAACATACCAACCTATCAAAACATGATAGGTAACGTAGCTGATACTGGTAGCGTCTAGACAGCTTGAAATGTTACATATAACAAAAATAGATTGGCATGAAAATTAACCAGGAGTTCTTGCTGCAGATACAGATCTCCCATCTGTACCACAGCCACCAATGATACACACCCTGGAACCACATCTTTTGACCATAATAGTCAGTTCTTGGTTCATGCTGATCAAATACAAACAAATAACTGATGAGCTGTCTAACTTAAAATGAATGCAATCTCATGTACACCCTATAAACATATTATCTGCTATCCCAAATAGATATGATCATAAACATCATACTGATCCATTTCAGAGGCAACTTCTATCATGATCATGCATTGCCATATCAAAATAGGGTGTAACATTAATGATTCATTTTGCACATTGTTTAAAAGTATAATTTGCTGTTATATTTGTATAAAGTGAAATTAAATCCTTCCCGATATTTTAATTTTTTCTCTAAGTGATATGAATATTGTACCTTTGTCTCTAGAAAGGGAATCTAGAAAAATTAAAAGGGAATAATTCGAGATTGATTCCACCGGTATTGAAATGTTAATTCATTGTATTAATAACTAGTATTAGGATTTGAGGCTGAAGGATTTAAATAACATGGATTTTTTAATGATTAATGAATTGACAAAATTCATCAAAAGATTACAGCAGTCATGTGAAAAGATATGAGGTTTTATAATTGTAAAAATATCTTTATTTTCCATTTTAGACCAAAATAGATTTTTTGTAAACACCATTGACTTTTTTATATGAATTTTTGGTTTGCTGGTGATGGTTTTGAGACAATGAAAAGTCAACAGATTTTTTTTGGATATATGTATAATAACTCTCTCCCTCTCTCTCTCTCTCTCTCTCTCTCTCTCTCTCTCTCTCTCTCTCTCTCTCTCTCTCTCTCTCTCTCTCTCTCTTTCTATATATATACTGTATATATATATATATATATATATATATATATATACACACTGTATATATATATATATATATATATATATATATATATATATATATATATATATATATGTGTGTATATATATATATATATATATATATATATATATATATATATATATATATATATATATATATGTGTGTATATATATATACATATATATATATATATATATATATATATATATATATATATATATATATGTATATATACATATATATATATATATATATATATATATATATATATATATATATATATATATATTACGGTTGGCAAGTTATACAACCTCCCAAGTCCCAAACTCACCTGTTTGTTTTTACATAAATCTGTTACACTTGAATAATACCTGAGCTCTGAGAAAATTATATAACACCCAGAAAGTAATATATAAAACCACTGAATATCCAAAGGTCTCTTACGGTCACTCAAAACAACCTGGGTAATTATTATTAAGAACCATTCAAACCAACCTCTTACTTCGATTCTTAAACGGGGATACGAGAGAATTCTGTAAGAAATACTAGTGAACGAAATAATAGACACTTTAGAAAAATAGATATATTCTAAGGACCATTCCGACTCTATCGGTGTGAACCTGGATAGAGCGTCCGCTGTCACATTGCGGACTCCTTGAAGGTGAACTGCCGACAGGTACCACTTCTTCTTTTCCGCCAATCGGAAGATGGCCAACATCACCTGGTTGAGAGGTGGTGACCTCGATCCTTGTCGATTCAAGTATCTCACACTACCTCGCTGTCCATCACCAACCTTATGTGGATCGAGTGACGCGGGGAGACTTTCTTTAAGGTAAGGAGCACTGCCCTAGCTTCTAGAAAGTTTTATGTGAAAGGTCTTGACTAGCTTGGACCAAGTCCCCTGGACTTTTTTCCGATGAGAGTGACCTCCCCATCCCTCCTTCGAGGCGTCTGAGTGAATCGTCACCGACGGGGGAGGTGGCTGAAGAAGAACCGACTTCTTTAGATGTCTGGCTTGGGACCAAGGCCTGAGAAGAGTATTTAGCCGAAGCAGCTGGTCTTCTCAGATCTCTTCGCGCGTTTGATGCATAACTTCTCCAAACTCCGATTGCATCCTTTAGCTGTGCTCTTAGCACTGGGTCTGTCACCGAAGCAAACTGGAGAGAGCGCAGTACCCTCTCCTGCTCGCGTCTTGATATCCTTTCGGAATCTAGAAGTCTCTTGACAGAACCCGCTATCTCCTTCCTTTTCTTCGCCGGGATGGAGAAACGGTGTGACAAAAGGTCCCAGTGGATTCCCAGCCACTGGAACTTTTGAGATGGAGAAAGTCGAGACTTTTTTCTGTTGATCTTGAAGCCTAGGTACTCTAGGAACTGGATCACTTGGCTGGAAGCTTGCAAGCATTCTGTCTCGGATGCTGCCCACACCAACCAGTCGTCCAGGTAGGCTACTACCTGAATTCCCTTTAGGCGTAATTGTTTGAGAGCTACGCTCGCAAGCTTCGTAAAAATCCTTGGGGCTATGTTTAGCCCGAATGGTATGGCTCCGAAGGCGTATAGTCTTCATTGTAGCCTGAACCCTAGGTAGGGGGAGAGTCGATGGCTAATTGGAATGTGCCAATAGGCGTCTGACAAGTCTATAGAGACGGAATATGCCCTCTTGGGCAGTAAGGTCCTTATGTGTTGCAGTGTTAGCATTTTGAATTTGCAATTCACTATGA
The DNA here is from genome assembly GCF_036898095.1 of Palaemon carinicauda. NCBI lineage: Eukaryota > Metazoa > Arthropoda > Malacostraca > Decapoda > Palaemonidae > Palaemon > Palaemon carinicauda. The sequence goes on along the minus strand of NC_090745.1, from coordinate 56,674,510 downwards.
ACTTGTTGAGTGGCGACAAGTCCAGAATGACTCTGAGTTTTTCCAAGTCTTTCTTGGGAACACAAAACAGCCTCCCTTAGAAATTGATGGGCTTCACCCTTCGGATCACCTTTTTTCTCCAACAGTTCTTGAACGTACTCCTCCATAACGGGGGTGGAGTGTTGGAAAACCGAAGGCACGGGGGTGGAGTGCTGTACCAGCTCCCGCCCAGTCCATTCTTGAGTAGGCTGTGGGCCCAGGGATCGAAGGTCCACCGATCCCGAAATTTCAGAAGTCTCCCTCCTACCGGTATCATCTCACTTGGACTGCCGTCCTGAGGTCTTGCCTTCCTGACCACGACCACCCCTGAATCCCCTTCCCCTTGAGGGGCGTCTAGACGAGCCTCTGGCTGCTCCTCTAGGCTTTGCTCGAAAGGAAGTAGACTGCTCTTCGAACGCTGGGGTGAATGCCGTGGACTGTGTCGACACGGCCTGGGGTACCCACTGAAAAGTGGTCGGGGTTTGTGCCACGATCTGGGGCACTGGGGGCAATGGCAATTGCCGTTGCTGTTGCTGTCTAATAGGCTTGGCTGGCCGAGACGGTAGCCTAGTCCTCATAGTCTTCCTCTTTGGTTGAGGACCCTCATCTGGGGAAGACTTTCTTTTGATAGCCAGGCCCCACATCTGGAGAAGGTTTCTATTCTCCAAGGCGGCCTTATCAACAACTTCTTTGACCAAGTCGGTAGGGAAAAGGTCTTTTCCCCAAATGTTGGAGGAGATTAGTTTCCTTGGCTTGTGCCTCACCGTAGCCGAGGTAAACACGAACTCCCTACAAGCTCTCCTTGGCTTGACGAAGCCATAAAGGTCCTTCGTCACTGTGGCCAGATGAGTCTAGGCCACTACCATGAACATTTCATGGACCTTAGGGTCACTTGTCATCATCTCGAGAGTAGTCTGAAGAGACATTGAGGCAGTCAGTCTTTCTTTTGTATCGAACTCTCTTCGCAAAAGAAAGTCAAACAGCTTAGGGAGGTCCTCGCCGAACTGACGTCCGGCAATATCAGCCTCCAACTTTCCAACTGAGAACGTAAGATGGACGTCCTTCCAGTCTTTGTGGTCCATAGGCAGGGCCAGCGACAAGGGTTTACACTCCTCTAGGGAGGGGCAAGGCTTGCCGGCCTCGACTGCTTTTAGTACAGCCAGAAACCCTTTCTGTAAAAAGGGGATGGCTCTAGTAGGCGAGGACACAAAGGAAGGGAGCTTCCTGTTCAATGCGGCTACCTTTGAGTTAGAGAAGCCCCTCTCTTTCATCGAGGATGAAAGTAGAGCTTGAGCCTTAGCATGGTCCATCACTATGACCTCCTTCGGCTCTGTCTCCTCCTTTGAAGCTGGTTCCTTCCTCACCCGGACATAACAGTCCGGATATGATGCCTTGCTGGGCCAGAATTCCACCTCCTCCAGGGGAACTGAGCCCAGCTTATCCGAGATGACGATCTTTCCAGTCGTCCGGCATGTGCTCAGCATACCTCCATGGGTTAGCATCTTAGCACAAGGAAAGGTCTTTCACATTGAACTTTTTCTGGGGCCCATGTGATTCTGCAAGGCACTGCATTCGCAGTTCCATTGCAGCCGCCTTCTCCTGATTCTCCTTCTGCATTTGTTGGATCATTCCAACAATAGAAGAGAGGGCCTGTCCCAGCTCTACTGGGAGACCGGCCGATGTTGAGGGAATAGGATCCGGAATCTGAACCGGAGTAGCCGACACCTCGTCGACGTCTACCTCTACAACGTCTGGGGCTTGAACTTCATCCTGGGCTTCTGCCAGGAGGTCTTCCTCCAGACACTCGTCCACATCAGACATCCTGTCATCTAACTGGATGTCTTGCATCGCGACCGCGACTTCAGCATCCACCTGGATCTGAACTTAGGGGATCTCCTCTTGAGGCTGGGGAATCACTGCATCAGCTGATGCCTTAGGGAAAAGATACGCCCTCATCTTCTCACTTGGAAGATAAGGGCCAGAAGTGTTCTTTTGGAAGCCCCTTACCCAGGTACGAAGCTTCTTCCTAGCTATATCCCTTGATTCCTCCGTCCTAGGGGAATCAAAGGTCTCAGTAATCAGGTTAGTGCACACAGTACATACCTGAGGGTCCCAATACCGGAGATCATCCTTGGAGACAGCGTATGCTGCATGTCTCCTACAAAACTCATGTCCGCAGAGGTTCTTGCTGCGGACGTTGCAGAAAGCACTTCCGCACTTCGGAGTGTCCTTCTGTAAAGAGAAGAAATTTCCATGAGTATCAAGTGAACTATGTATCACTGGATATGCATAGTATAGCATAACAATTCAGAAAGGAAAGACACACACTTGTGTTTCCCTCACAACCCATTGCTGCAGCCTTCCAGATAATAAAATCAAATGGTTAATCTCTTCTAGAGTAACCAATGCAAAGTTTCCAGAGGAAACAGGTGGAGCTCACACCTAAGCAATGATTTTGAAAACCTGGATAATAGACAGGAAAGAACTCACTTTCCTATCTGTAGGGCAGCAGCAAAGGGATGTGTAAGAAAACACAATAGTGTTAGAACACACAGTGCTGTACCAAAACCCTTACCATAGTTTTCTTCTTACTGTATATGTTATACTGAAGAATACTAGTACAGTATAGGGGGGTACGTGCCGGCCGGCACACACCATAACTAGCTTTAAAGTATACTACTTAACAGCTATAAGGCGGCAGCACTCTGGTTCAAATGCATGTGCCGGTCGGCAGCAACTGCCGGCCGGCAACAGCCAATGTCAGCCGGCAATGGCTGCCGGCCGGCAACTACACAAGGTAGTACCCAGCTGCCGGCCACACTCTTGGTGACCGGCAGACAAGGGCTGACATAAGCCGGCCGGCAAAGGTACAAGACCGATGCCAGCTGGCAGCACAAGAACCAGAGGACTACACCTGCCCGGCTGCCGGCCTCATAGGCCGGCAGCCGGGTCGGGTACAGCACTAGAAGAAAAATAGAATGGATGCCGGGATAAGAGTGTACACAACCTCCAAGCCCGGCAATCCGAAAGAGTGCATATAAGGAAGGGGAGAATCTAATTCAGGCTTCCTGACCAATGCCGTCTGGCTCTACAGGCAGGCATGGATGAGGGACCAAGAGAGGTCCGGGCAGCACTTAAAAATATAAGACCCTTGCCGGCCGGCAGCTCTGCCGGCCGGCAAGGGGCTGAGTCAATTCCACATCCTAACCTATACTAGGTCCAGATGTAGAACGACGTACAGTACAGTAATGGCTAGGCCATTACGGAGAAAGAGGGAGAAGGGACAAGAGGGTCCTACCAACCTTGCTTTAGTGACAGATCACCCGCAGCCAAGAAACTTATCTTAGCCTAAGGAAGATCTAAGGGGGAAGGCCAGCAATACTTGCCAGCTCCCAGAGCACCAAAGCAAGGAAGGTGTTGCTACTCCCAGGGAAAGAAACTTATCCTCCCCCGAGAACAGCAACAAGGACTAGTCTGGTAGATCACAAAAGAAGGAATCATATCCACAGAAACCTTCGGTAGTGACCTAAGGAGGGTAAGCCCCCTTTTGTCTGTGTCAGGCCAGCGAGGGAGACTCTGCCCCAAGCCAGACAAACACAGACTCAGACTAAAAAACTCTGTTGTTCTGTCCCTCTTTGAACCATACTACAGGAACAGGAAGGTACAGTAACACCCCAGTATAGTTTTATCGAAAATAAATTCGGAAAAAACCACTTAGGGATAAGCCCAAGGCTTAAACAGAGGGAAAGGGATTGCATACCTTCTCCGAAGAAAAGAAAGCAACCGGGGAGTATGATAAAGTATACTAAGGCTCCATAAGCAACTTAGCCTAGGCACCAAGAGAATCGATTACCTAAATCACCGAAACTCACTCGTATACTATCTTGGAAATATTCCACACAGTCTTAAATGTATAAAACATAGCCTAAAGCTTCAAAAAAATTTTATTACACTCGGAAAAACCAAAATCATGCATGAAGTACTAGGACCAAACGACTAGGCTACATGGCCTAGCGTAGGCCAGAATGGCGAATACTTCGCCAAAATAATACTAAGCACGAAAGGAAATCCTATGTAATGCTAAATAGCTAAAATTTATTAAAGCAAAACAACCAGGAATGTCGCTCTGACTAACTAAACTTATTCCTAGCGAGCGACAGCGTCCAGGACGCCTCTGGTAGGCTACGGCTCTTGTATCAAAGATTAATCCTATTAATCACTCAAAATTTACCAAGAGCCTACATTTATACATAAAAGACATTATACTCAACTTATCAGAGGCCGACGAGGACGGAGAAGCCATGAAAAGTAGAATAAATCCAAGATTTGCGAGAAAAACAGGAAAAAACACCGAGTTGTTAAGCTACGCAAAAAGGAATGCAGATGGCGCCAGGATTGGCGCCAGGCACGCATACAAATCGGAGGATAGGGAAGCCTTGGGAGCGGCTCCCCTTTTTCTTTCCCGAATTCGTTTCTTGCCAATCCCTCCTACGAGACGAAATCTCTGTCCAGGATGCAGATTGCCATGTGGCGTGTCAAGAATACGTCCTCTGATATGTCGCGATATCCCTTTCACGAGGGATACTCGCTCCAGGAGTTAGAATTCTGGTACCTTAAGGTAAATTCTCTGGGAATATCGCCGTAGTTGTAATATACCCTAGGAAGCTACCCTATAGGAACTTCCATCAGGACGACATGGCTTGAGCCCAAATATATATATATATATATATATATATATATATATATATATATATATATATATATATATATATATATATATGTATATATATATATATATATATATATATATACACACACACACACACACACACACACACACACACACACATATATATATATATATATATATATATATATATATATATATATATATATATATATATATATATATATATATATGCGTGTGTGTGTGTGTTTATATGAAGAGAGAGAGAGAGAGAGAGAGAGAGAGAGAGAGAGAGAGAGAGAGAGAGAGAGAGAGAGAGAGAGAGAGAGAGAGAGAGTTTGTATTAGAAGTTATACCGTTGTTACATTATAGATTATAATATATGGATATATACAGTCTTCATAATTGTCCTACAGTTTCTTTCCTATTTCCTAACAATAGTAGCCTACAGTAGTTAGTGTTTAATATAATACAGTACAAATATAGTTTTGGTAGTCAAAACTTACTTTGAGATAAGCTATCTCCCCTTATGTAATATTTTATTCGGGAGCTAAGAAATTTTTGTGATCATAAATCTAGGCTAATAACAAATTTATATCTTTAACAAAGCGTTAAATAAATAGTTTTGATTTAGTCTCCCTTCTAAAATAGTAGTTTATCATTTTCTGTGATGAATTCAAGTTTTCTTTTACAGCTACATAGGTAACTACAGAACAATTTTACTTATTTCTTAGCATTATCAATAATAATCACAAGAATACTTAAGAATGAGACATATCAAATTACAATCCACTAGACAAACGAGGAATTTAATTGGGTTTGATAGAATTTGTAACAGATGTATGATAAAACAAAACAAAATAAAAAAATAGTACAAAATAGAAGTATGTATAGGCTACCCTACCTTAAATTTACCGGCTATCTTATACCACAAATAATAACTAAATAATAAAACAGAAGCTATTACAGGACTTAAGTCAAATCGTTTTTTAATTTAAAACAAGAAAAAAAAATAATAACTCAAAAAGAATCTAATGCAATTAATGATCCACACCCTGTGGAAAAATCCTAATACATTATAAACATCTCAGAGGTGCTCTCTAAAATTTGATAGTAGTCTATTCAAATTTCTATGCAGTAAGATAAATTGCTTTTCTGTATCGGTAACATATGAATGATGGGAAAAACAACAGTTAACGAAGAAAGTTCCCTAAATTTCGTTTGAAATTTCTAAAATTCGTGTAATTGAGAAACAAAATTAATGTACTATACTCAATTTTTTTAGCGAGGCATGTTTGCACCGACTCGCAGGGGTGCCCTTTTAGCTCGGAAAATGTCCTAATAGCTGTGGTCGGAAGTATTTTTGTCCGAATACCATCACTGTTTTCAAATAATTACCAAGTAATGTGAATCAAAACTTATTTACTAATCTAAATTTCTCCCTTAGATATAGGTTTTGTCAATGAATAATGTTAAATAAATAGATAAATTATAAAGTATCGTGATGGTAAATCTAAATTTAATAACAATACCCGCCGAAGTCAACAACAGGAGCTTGTTTTCGGATGCACGCTGCATAATTTGTTACTTTTCACATACTTCAACACAAATTGAGACAAATTACTCTAAGAATAAAAAAAAAAACAAAAAAAAAAAACATGTTATTATAAACTTACGTTGAATATCAGAATCTACTAAAAACGTGGAATTGATAAAACTAACTCATCGCGAAAATAGCGGTTAGGTTAAAGCAAGACTCACATAGAGTGAGTCCTGGGTAAAACGAGCATTCTACTGTCAAACACCAAAGAGAAAATGGAAGGGAGATTGTAACTCGGCGGTGAAATTATGAATTCGTTCAATTCTGATTTTTATGCAATTTATGCAACACTTCAGTATCCTCAAACCGAAAATGATGCTATTAATAAAATCTAAACCTTCAAAAGAAAAAAAAATAATAATAACCCCTTTCTATACGGACTTACATCATAGGTCTATGATGTACAATAAGTCTGTATAGAAAAGGTTTTCTATTTTTTTTTTGTGTGTGTAAAAGTTTAGATTCTAGTGTATTGTATAAAATGTATAGCTTGTAGCCTACACATGCTAAATGAATTAGTGATGTCACACACGCATGCATATGTGTGTGTTCCAACATCTCGACTGACATCTCTCTCTTATGCCTTTTTATACGACTTATGATGGAAGTTTGTTATTTTTTTTTTCGTAACGCTTTAGATTTATTAATAGAAATATTTTCGGTTAAGGATAATGTAGTGTTGCATGAATTGCATAAAAATCACAATTAAACGAATTCATAATTACACCGCCGAGTTACAATCTCCCTTCCATTCTCTCTTTGGTGTTTGACAGTAGAATGCTCGTTTTACCCAGGACCCACTCTATGTGAGTCTTGCTTTAACCGGACCGCTATTTTCACCATGAGTTAATTTTGTCAATTACACGTTTTTGGTAGATTGTGGTATTCAGAGTAAGTTTATAATAACATGTCTTTCTTTATTCTTAGTGGAATTTATCTCAATTTGTGTTGAAATATGTGAAAAGTAACAAAATTATACAGCCTGCATCCGAAAACAAGCTCCTGTTGTTGACTTAAGCGGGTGTTGTTATTAAATTTAGATTTACCATCACGATACTTTATAATATATATATATATATATATATATATATATATATATATATATATATATATATATATATATATATATATTTATATATATATATATATATATATATATATATATATATATATATATATATATATATATATATATATATATATATATATATATTTAACATTATTTATTGACAAACCTATATCTAAGGGAGAAATTTAGATTGATAAATAAGTTTCGATTTACATTACTTGGTAATCATTTGAAAACAATGATGGTATTCGGAAATTTTCCGAGCTAAAAGGGCACCCCTGCGAGTCGGTGCAAATATGTCTCGCTAAAAAAAAAAAAAAAAATACTATAGTTTATACTATTGAAATTGCTGTCTAGGGTAGCCCAACCCAGAAAGTTAGAAGGAATTAATGGGAACATCTAAGGACACACACGAATAGCCAAAACATAATGACTAATAGGGTGAGAATAATAATAATAATAATAAGAAGAAGAAGAATAGGGAATTGGGGAATATGGGGAAAGGAAGAGTACCCCTGGATGCAATCCAGTTTATAGCTCAAAGGCAGGTACTAGGGATGGGAAAGATTAAGGAAATAGGGAGAAAGAGAAGTACAGGAGAAGGAAAGAGAGGGGCAGACCCTCTTGCGATATTAGGGAATTGGTATTATTATAGGGTGAGAAGAAATGAGCTGATCATTGTGGATGCTGTTGAATGTTATAGTTTTGCAAAACTACGATGTTTATGGAAATAGAATGTATTCATATAACAAGGAATTATGGAAGAAAGTTTCATAATGATACATAATTTATGTAGTACTAAACCTCTACTATTCAAACTCACTTCACTGTAACAACAGTAATATTTTTATCAAAGATATATCCTCATGTTAATCTTTCATGGTTAGATGTCATTAACACTATCCACACTTCATTTTCCTTCCACTCAAGGTTTTATGTTCGGAGATCCTTTTTGGAGAACAAAGTCGTAAGATATACGACCAGACAAAACGTAAAGATGGAAAAAAGTAACAGAGAAAGGACAAGATATATTTGAGCTTTTTATACCATTTCTAAACTTCTTGAGGCTATATGTAGCTGCCTGAGCAGTATATGGCCTACGTCTGAACAATTTGACACTTTAGATGTTTTTGTAATACCTTACTGTTACATTTTCATTTGTAAATGAGAGAAGAAATAATATCATGAGATAGAGACAAAGAAATGATATTGTGAGATAGAAACAATGCAATGAAGGAAATAAAGGAAGAAAAAGCAAGAACAAGTTTAGTGACTCTAATAATTTCAGCCACTTCAGTTAAAAAATCAATTTGTCTAATTACTTGTGAAAATGGATTAGAAGATGGCGTTGTCTAGTAATAATACCGTAAGTCGAAAAATTACAGCATTACCACAAATTTGCATGATAGTTATTTCTTTATTGCAGTTTCCAGATGCTACTACTACTACTACTACTACTACTACTACTACTACTACTACTACTACTACTACTACTACTACTACTACTGCTAATAATAATAATAATAATAATAATAATAATAATAATAATAATCAACCTCAGAAAAAATACTACAGTTTTATGAAATCCAGGAACGAAGCGTGACGCAAAATCTTCAAATGAGAGTACGATGTCTGTCAATAGTTCATAACTTCCATCGTGAGTGTCTAGTAACAACCATAGTCCAAATTATCTTTAAATGATTTCCGCCATTTACTTAGTGAGCAACGTTAACTCCCTTTCTTCTTGCTCTAAATAAGATTCTAGATGAAAATGAAAATATCTAAGAAAAACATAGGCGTTAATGGTAACATATAACACTACTCGAAAATAGAACACGTAACAAATTAGATGATCATTAATGAAATGTACCGCAGAAAAGGTTATTTCTTTTCAGACACCATAACATAAATCCTTTGGGTTGACCCTCTCAAAACTCGTTTGTCTTCCAACCAACGAACAGGAAAACAAAAAACAATAAGCTTTATTTACTTTAATAAATTGATTTGACTGCAAGGGAAATGAGGAAACGAGAAGCTTTTCCTCTTTCATTTCTTTTGAATAAAGGTTGAGGATATTTCATATGGTGACTGAGAGCTGTATGGGTCATCAGATCTATTTTTTTTTTATGTGTGTGAGTGTGTCATTTATGTCATGAACCTCTTGGGCAGCTGACTTCATATTCACATGGGATCTTGACTATGTAGTCGTAAATTCTCAAACATACTATGACATAACCTACATGACCAGAGTCGATGCCTTCATCAACAACTCCACTCCTGATGAAGGGGACAACCATTTAACGCCGACTGAAGCCGAGGTGAATGCTATAGGACACATGGGCAGTGATGAAGCCACCCAGCACCCACCTATGCCACCCCATGCTCCCGCCCCACTCCCATGCCCATACCCTAACTAAAGCCCTCAAAAACCACTGGATGACGTCCTTTGCCTTCAGTTGTGTTACTACCTTTGGGGCTGCTGTAAAGATATTTTTGCATGATTCAGGATCTAATGTGCACTTTCTGGTAATTACTGGTGCCAGTCGTTGACTTCTGCCATTTCCCTTTTGATGTTCGCCTGGTGGCCACCAATGGATATCCTCATCCATGGTTACAAGATGCTGACACTGTCTTTTGGGGGTACATCAACACCTAGTCAATGTCAGCTACTACTCACGACACCTTTTTCACCGTGCTATCCACATTGGCACGCCCATGGATGCCTACGCCCACATCGTCACTTTATATACAAGACTACTCCAGATGCCCACTGATCTCATCAAGCATAGTATCTATCACAAGATGAAGGCAACGGGCCCCTAAGTGTTGACAAGATTCACGCGTTTAGCACCAGACCATTTGGTAGCTGCTAAACACACAATCGTTAAAATCAAAGAAATTTACCTTTTTTTCAAAAGGCCTCAAGTCCATGGTAGTCCCACCTGCAAATAGTCCTGAAGAAGGATAAATCCCTATACCCTTGTGGGGATTTCAGGGCTCTTAATATGCCGATGGAACCAGACCACTATCCCCTCCCCAATATGACTAACATCATAACCTACTTTCACAATGCTAAAGTATTTTCTACCCTTGACTCTTGAAGGGGTATTATTGTGTGACCATAAACCCAGACAGACATTCCAAAGACTGCCATCACCACCCCCTTCAGCACCCCCTTTGACATTTGTAATGCAGGGCCCACATTTCAATGACTCATAGATGGCAACTTAGGGGACCTCCTCTTCTGCGTATGTTATGAAGATAACATACTAATATTTTCCCCTCCAAAGAGGACCTCGACTGCCTGCAGTAGAACAGCCTTGTAATCAGGTACAACAAGCGTACTTTTGGTGCTACGTAAGTGGTATTTTTGGGTTATCGCATCACTCCTGTGGGCATTCACCTCTTCCCTGAGAAGACATCACCAGCACAGAAGTTCCCCATACCCTTGATTGTCAAAGCCCTGTAGAAATTATTGTGCATGGTCAACTACTATCACTGGTTCTTGCCGGCCATCTTCTCCACTCTCGTCCCTCTCTATGCCTCCTTCAAGGGTAAGCCAAAAAACTTGAAGTGGGGTCCCTTTCAGGGGGCAGTCTTCTTCAACAAAAAGAAAACCTTATCAACTGCTACTGCTATCACCTTTCCTGTGTCAACTGCCTCCCACCTGTTCTGCACCGATGCTAGTGATGTCGGAGTAGAGGTGGTTTTAGAACAAATAATCAATAGATCGCTCCACCCATTGGCCTTCTTCAGTAGAAAACTTTCCAAGGTGGAATCCAGCTACGCTACCTTCGAACTACTGGTTGTGTATTTGACTGGCCATTACTATTGTCACTTCTTAGATGGCACATCCTTCATCATTCACACAAACCACATACCCCTTGTGTATGTCTTCACTCGATAGTCTGATGCCTTGTCCACCCGTCATTGCTGACAACTCTCTGCCATTTCTGAATCGTCTACTTGGGAACAGATTACAAGGCCTCAACAAAAGCCCAACAAAAGGACTCCGAGTACCAAACCTGCACGACATCTTGCACAACCTTCCATTGGGGAGATGTTGCTCTCGATGGCTCTAACACCACACTCCTCTGTGATGCCAGTATTGATAGGCCAACCCCATGGATACATACCTCCTCACAGTGACAGTTGTTTCAATTGATCCATGGCCTCTCACACCCTTCATGCTAATCTACTCCACAGCCACTGAAGTCGAAGTTCATATGCCATGGCATTCCTGACAAACTTCAAAAGTGCATCAACATACTGATTTGGGTGTGAGCACATTTCATCAATCTGAGCATCTTTTTGCCCACATTTACGGTGACGTGGTTGGCACCTGACCCACCTCTCAAGGACACTGTTACCTTTTCACAGGCATCGATCGAACCACTTACTGGTCTGAAGCCTTCCCAAAGCAATATGCAACCCGCCTCATGTACTGCTGCCTTACTTTCCAGATGGATAGTAAGATTCAGCATCCCAGAACATATTTCTTCGAACAGGGATGCCACTTTCACCTCTCAATTGTGGACATTGCTAGGGCATCTTCTAGGCATCACTTATTACAACCCTGCAGCCAGTGAAATGGCTGAACATTTCTATCGTACCCTGAAAGCAGCTTTGATATTCTGCTGCAAGGACTCTAGCTGGTTTCCACAACTTTCCTTGGCCCTCCTCAGACTGAGACCACTCCCAAAGACATCAAGGGTGTCTCCATAGCTGTATATGGCGACCTGTTGGTCGTCCTTGCGGAATTTTTCCATCTGCTACCTCTTCTGATGATCTCTATTACCTATGTCACTATGTCACGTTGATGGGAAATTTACCCCTTGCTGTCAGACTTACAGGCCCCTAGCAAAGCAGCACATACCAAAAGACCTACACACCACAACACAAGTCTTCATACGGGTTCATACTTTGTCATCCATCGTAATCCGAAAGCTTTACTCCTCAACATTTATGGTAAAGAAGATTGGATGACCATTGACCAACTAAAACTTTCCTATCTCCTGCAAGACAACCCGCCAACAGGGGTTACTTTACTTGAAGGGCAGTTTTCCTGGTCCTATCACCCATGGAAACACTGTGCCCTACAGGACCTATAAGATCTGTTTGTCGTATACATTCTTAGAGCATCACACAGTGTAATCCGCGTTAATTGTCAAATCCATATTATCGAAGCGTTTAGGAAAAAAAAAAGTCTTTAGTTTCGTCTTGAAAGCCTTAATATCTTCAGTCTTTCAGATGTCTAGTGGAGCTTGTTATATAGTCCGAGGGCCGCATATATGAAAGCTCTAGAATCTACTGTGGAGGCACGTCTTTGCTCCAGAACATAAAACAATCTGTAATTATTCTCGTGTCAACACGATTCGTTGGTTGTATGATGCACAAGAATTCTCATAGATATTTTGGACATCTGGTTCTAATAACTTGATGAGTCATTGCACATACAGTTTATATAGGCACCATTAGGGTAAAAATTTACGAAGTAACTTACGCTAACTCAGCATTCTTTGATAATGTACACAAATATCACTTAGATAAGATCCTAAAGACCCAAAGCAAGACTTTTTGTAAATTAATAGTTTGAAGTGGTTCACCCACCAGAATATAATGCCATGAAAACTATAGTAACAAAACGTATGGATGAAACAATGGTAGAATACGGAAAGTAAGAACTTAAAGAAAACATTGAGAGGAAAAATGATTGGGCTAAAACGGTTGTAATAAAAATAAAGAATAAAAATCCCACATAACGAAAAGAAAGTTTAAATCACCGAAGATGGTAAAACGAGTAATAGAATGAGGCCTTTCCATAGCCTACCAATACATCCCAATACATGATATGTTTGTGAAACTGTCATTTTATTACAAATGCTATTCTGATGAGAATATGTATAAGGTATGTTCAAAATATGATTTGAATACTCATCATATGAACGTACATACAAGGAATGTACAGAAAATACAAAGAAATGTATCAACTGCAACCAACATAGAACTTTAGCAGCAAAATGGCCAGAGAGAAAAAAAGGTCTAATTAAAAAGAAAATGCGAGATAAAGGCGAACAGAGATGCAACATTCACTACAAACAACAGTACAAGTTATGCCAAAGTAACAACTAACAATACAGGGAATTGCAAATAGCCTTCCAAACAATACATAAAATGACACAAGAATTGCGACAATAACAAATATAGCAATAAAACTTGGGCTCCTCAGATGACAACTTTACTCGTATACCCGGAAATGAACCAAATTCGGACTCAAATTCACCAATTCCTCTCTCAGGAGGTATTAGAAATTCACAAGGAACAGAGAATCAATCAATAGAATAAATACAAGGCTTACTATAAAACCTCCAAGGTCTCTCCAGCCATCCCATTTTGCGAAATCCACAGGGATTTAGTTCAGCATAAAACAATACTACTCCAGTAGCCAAGAATACAAGAAAAAAACTAATAATAAGACAATTACTAGATCACCGTAACCCAAATACGAAACAAAACCAATTTATCAGCGTACATGTAAGCTGACAACCAAAATAATCTGAATACAACGGAGAATTAATGGAGGGAAATGAAATAGAAGGAGAGGGAAGATGCCCAAACAACAATACAGATCACAGATGGCGGAGAAGAGTATCTCTACATGTTCATCGTGAAAAACCTCAGCCATTTTAATAATAACAAATGTTCCAGTGGAAAATGTAATAAGTAGAATTTACTATGAAAATATAATGTAGAATCATAATTATAAAAGTTAATATTAGGATTAAAATAGGGAAATGGCATCTTCATCTTAATAAAATTAAACTTAGATGGGACAATAAAAAATATACATTTCACTATGTTAATATGTTGCCAAATCATTATTGTATTATGTTAACATTTAGACCGTAGCAAGAAAAATATATCTTCATAAAAAATAAAATTGTGGCTAAACCACACTTCACATTACTCTTAGAAATACTCAACTCTCCAAACTACTCAATGCTATGGTTGGCTAGCTAACTACCCTCATTCTTCTTTCACCAATCTTCCCTATCAGCTAAAAGTAAAAGGAAAAGAAAAACTTTATTCTGGCTTTAATAGGTGTCCATTGTAATTAAATTAGTATAGGAGTAATCCTTTCATCCTTTCTCGGGGTGGGACACTATTCATCAATCTTGCCCTATTCATTGTTTTGTAATTACTTGAGTTGCAATTTGGGTAGATTATAATAGATAGAGTTCCAGTAGTCTATCACGGTAAAAACACAATTTATCACAAGTTTCGTTACAGAATATTCATCCAGATACTTTACTAAAGTAGGCCTAATGTTTTTAAGGTGATAGATGTCCAACGATTCGTACATTATAATATATTTATTTGAGCGCTGCGGGACAAATTACAGTCAAGTGATACACCTAAGTCACGAACTCACTAGATATCGGGACTAGGATGTTATTAATATTCATTTGGATGTCATCCAAGTTTCTTAATTTATTTTTTTCACTTTACCATGAATATATAAGGAGGAAAATTCATAAATAAAAACGCAAATGAAATGCTAAGGAGCTCATTCTCTTACACTGTAAAGCCAATGAGTTTTATTTTCATTTAGTTTTAGTTGTTTAATTATTATCCATTCCCTAACACTAGTAGGAACGCGGTTTAAAATTTCAGCGGTATCATCAATGTCATTTATGGCGAAGTAAAATTGAGTATCATCTGCAAATAGTTTAAACTTCACCTAAGTCCCCTGTAGTACTTTTGATAGACCTTTAATATAGATGCAAAATAAGATTGAGCCTAGGACACTTCCCTGGGGGTACTCCTCTGCTTAATGGTTCATATGATGAATGAGTTCCGATTTCGTGCACAGTAGTTGCTGTCAACCAAATAATCTTTTAGATACTAAAAAGCTTGATTTAATAATACCAAAGGATCGTAAATGATTTAGTAGCAGTTCAGGGTGCAACTCTATTAATTTAAAGCAGCACTAAGATCGAATAACATTGACAGACAAGATACCACATTAATTTTGTTCTCATCCATCATTTCCTCAGATTATTTACAACAGAGCATATAGCTATCTCCATAGAATATAATTGTCTGTATGCTGACTGGTTGTGTAGCAATGCTTTGATTTTTTTTCTTTATAAATGACTAACGAGTTGTTTAAGAATTACATATTGTAGCGCAATTGAAATAAAGGATAGTTCTAAGTAGGTCTGTGTGAGCTTATTCCTGGTAATTTAGAGCACTTTTCAGAACCGGTGTAACTATAACTACTTTCTCAGATTTAGGAAGCTTAACTCATCGATACTCGTATTTACTATTTTTGTAATTACATCTCCTCAAAGCAGATCGCCCTTTTTCACATGCAAGTGTGCTTCGGGGGGAGTGGTACATGCGCGTGCACCAAGTAACTCTTCTACACGGCAACCGCCATCGGATCGCAGTGATTTCAACCCTATTATAACTCCGTTATTTTATTATCTAATTTTCCCAATATCAATCCTAACGGCAAAAGCCACTGAATATAAACATGCAATTGTCACCCTTATGCGACCCCTTGTGGTCTATAAATACTTGTCACCTCAAAATAAACTTAATTGCTTTGGAGCTGTCTTGGTATATTGGTATTAAATCCTCCTCGACTCCCGCCACAGACCCTCAAAATAGTTCGTCCCCATAGAAAACAATAACTTTCTCTTTTGCGATAAAACCATGGTTTATAACCTTCTAAACAATTAAGACTAAAGAAAAGCGAGAGTACAATAAGAAGAAACCTCAACTTAGCCTTATGGGGGAGGGGAGTATCCCCTGACTCTACATTTTAATCCCGCTTGTCATGTATGGAGTCACCCCTAAACAAATTGAGTTCAGTCTAGACCTCTTTACCAGTATCACTCATTACTGTATAATCTTTCAATCACTTTCACTACTTGATGAGCAGCCAAATGCAATTCCCTTCTGGGGAGTCACCCCATCTACTAGAATTTCAGGCCCTAAACTCCAACCCAATACCTCTAAATAATAGGGGGTAACGTGCTTCGTCATGCTCTTACTTTCTAAGATGCGACATTGGACCATGTGGACGAGTTCATTTACCGCCAGCAAGAGATTAAGAAAGCTTTGAATTTTGAGGTAGTCTGGACAGTTGGTACCGAATCTGGTCTCGAAATATCATCAGTTTATTAGAACGGTGTAAGATAATAAAGCATAATTTAGGCATTGACAACTAATTTTGCTTATCGAAGGGTCAGAAATCATTTGCAATAACTGCAGGGAACAAAGGTACTGTAGCCTAGTTGAAAACTGTTATGAACCAATATGTAACGCATCTGCGTACGGGCTTATATATATATATATATATATATATATATATATATATATATATATATATATATATATATATATATATATATATATATATATATATATATATATATATATATGAGAGAGAGAGAGAGAGAGAGAGAGAGAGAGAGAGAGAGAGAGAGAGAGAGAGAGAGAGAGAGAGAGTTTTCTAATTCTTGTAACTGGTTAAGTATGTGGAATATGAGAAGAATCCTATTTTCGATGAACAAATATATTCCTTTTGCATCAAGGAAGTAATCACGCAGGAAAAGGAGTTAGTTACTCACAGGAATAGACAAATCCTCCTCTTGCTGCTGCAAGCAATTTACAGATATTCTTGACAAATCAGATACGTCTTTCCTTGACTTTCGATTTTAAAATTATTGTTATTGAATAGGAAAGCAAACTAGGCTATAACGGGTAGAAGCTTGTTTAGTAGAAATGACACCTTTAGCAGATCGATATGTTTTACTAATTAGAATTTACATAATCCTCAAATACCATAACATTTCAATTGTTAGGCCTCGGCTCTTAAACAAGTTTCTCAATTTTTTCTTCGGATTTTGCTTCATCCTGCCAAGTACGAAAAAATGACTCTCATAAGATATCACTACCGCATTCACTACACGAAACATCATAAGATAACTTGATCTTGATTCCTGATGAAGCGTGTCAAGTCATAGAGAAAGAAAGAAAACAAAATAAAAAAAACGAAAGAAAAAGACTAACAAGAGTTTTGTGATTGAGAAGAATGTATGTCAACCTAAAAAAAGTTACATTTTGTCCGGTACTCCTCGGGTTACTTTTTGAGCCCGTTATTCGAAGACAATCGTTGGAAAAAGTGCAAACTAAAAGAATTGTAACTAAACTAATATTGAGCACCGGAGAAAGCGATCATACTGAAATATCATCTCAAATAAATCACGCCAAAAATACCGCTAGCAAATCGGATGTGACCATCTAGACGAGAGAGAGAGAGAGAGAGAGAGAGAGAGAGAGAGAGAGAGAGAGAGAGAGAGAGAGAGAGAGAGAGAGAGAGAGAGAGAATCTTTTATTTTTGCCATAGTCGTAGAGTTGATCCTTTCCTAAAGGCAAAAATTACTATCAATAAACACAATTGGGTAACGAGATTGCAAAACACGCCAGAAGTAGTGTAACTTCTTTGGAGATTTAAACCATCCTAGTCACCATTTCCGTCTTCACAGCAAAGCTTCTTTTTTATAACTTAATGCAATCACGAAGTATTTTATCTTTAATCAATGTATCACGGACCTGGAATGAAGAAGTCCACATCTGGTTCAAACATTAGAAAAGGAAATTTAATTTTCTTTGTCATCAGCTGTCCATAACCACCACTTATTCCGCTGCTGTTTTGCGCTGTTGAGTGTCTTTCCTGTTGCTTTTGTATTGGCTTTCTATAAGAAAGATAGCTTATCAGTTTAAATTGAATGGATAACATAAGACAAATAGACACATAAACAAAATGAGAAACAGGTCTCTGAACGATTTTTTTTATCGTTTACCAAGGTCATAGCTCAGTGAAGTAACAAACACACACACACACACACACACACACACACACACACACATATATATATATATATATATATATATATATATATATATATATATATATATATGTGTGTGTGTGTGTGTGTATGTATATATGCGCATATATATATATATATATATATATATATATATATATATATATATATATATATATATATATATATATACAAATAAGCCATATATTTTTGATACATTAATGTCTGGATTCTCTTAACGACCTCTGGATCAGAGCCCCAGAGGAAATTACACAAAGACAAAAGCTTCTGACCCGCCGAGAGTCGAACCCTGGTCCAGAAAACTTGTATAAACAGTGACTTACCATTGGCCATGAAGATAGATAAAAGCCAATGTCAATTCTTCTGTACTTATATCTGTTGAATACAGATTTTATTAACTTAGAATGGAAATCAACCCATCTTCACCATCGTAGGTAATTGGTATGTTTGTGACTTGGCATTCGATTAATGATAAATTTTTCACATTTAGACGTTTTTTTCATATTCAAATAAGCCATATATTTTTGATAGAGTAATGTGTGGAGTCTCTTAACCACCCCTGGATCAGAGCCCCAGTCGAAATCACACAAAGACAACAGCTTCTGACCAGCCGGGAGTCGAACCCTGGTCCAGGAAACTTGTATGAACAGTGACTTACCGCTTAGTCATGAAGAAAGATAAAAGTAAATGACAATTCTTCTGTACTTATACCTGTTGAATTCAGGTTTTTTGTACTTAGAATGGAAATCAACCCATCTCCACCATCGTAGCTAATTAGTATGTATCTGACTTGGCATTCAATTAATGATAAATTTTGCACATTTAGACGTGTTTTTCATATTTTTTCCTGTGTAGGAGCCAATATCCTTTTCTCGAGTACCTCGAGTGTGTGTCCTCTTCAAAGTGATTAAGTTTGTGCTCGACATATATCGTGTGTAGTGTGTTAAAACGTTACTACAATTTTTAAAGTGATTTAAAATTTATTGTGTTATTATACGTGCTAGTATTATATATTTTTTTTTGTTGTTGGCCCTGGGGGGTGTATATGAAAACGTGAAGTGTGTTTAGTTTGGATTAACTGTTCCACTACTTCGTGTGAGCTAAAAACTCGTAAGTCTATTAGTTAGTTTTTTAAAATTTCTATAAGAGTTTAATTATTAGAGTGTTAAAGGTTAACTATTTTCATTAATTATCAAGATTTGGTGTTTATGTAAAATTCCATTTCCAGTGAAACGTGTGATTATATAATTTTCAGAGTGTAATATTTTCTCGTCTTAGTTTAAGGTTTTATTCAAATTCAATATTTTGAGTTAAGTGACTGTATAATTTTCATTAGTATTATTTTCTTGTGTTAGTCTAAAGTTTTGTTCAGATTTAGAATTTCGAGTCATGTGATTGTACAATGTCCATAGGAATTATTTTCTTGTTTTTGTTCAGATTTAATATTTCGAGTGATTTATTTTTAGAGCAAATTCTTCCAAAGTGTTGTAATTTTTATAGAATATATTTATTTTTGTAAAATGTGAATTATTTCGATCACCAGTGTTTTTACAAAACTCTCTCGAATCCCTGTTTAAGAATCAAAGTAAGAGGTTGTTTTGAATAGTTCTTAATAATAATTACCCAGTTTGTTTTGAATGTACGTAAGACTTTTGGATATTCAGTGTTTTTATATATTGCCGACTGGAAGCTATATAATTTCCTCAGAGCCTGGGTATTAATTTTTTCAAGTGTAACAGATTTATGTAAAAGCAAATAGGTGAGTTTGGAACTCGGGAGGCTGTGTAACTTGCCAGCTGTAATATGTAATATAAAATATTTTGGTGGCCAGACACGGGACATTAATATATATATATATATATATATATATATATATATATATATATATATATATATATATATATATATATATATATATATATATATATTGTGACGTAATTGTGCAGATTACGATCTTTAAAGAAAGTATCAATCGGACTCTTCACTTGACACAGTGACTTCGTGTCAATCCAGAGCGACTAATTGACACTCAAAATTCTTTTATATGACTGAACCTGTTAATATTATTAACGGTTCAAAAACACCCGAGGTCATTTATTTATTTTGGAGCTGCACCTCGTTGGAATAGTTTTAATTCGTGTAGGAACAATTTGGTTTCAACCTTAGTCTAACTCACGGACAAAAGAAACTCTGTTGTAATAATCGAAATACAATAGTTTAATTTAAGTCAAACAAAAAAAAAAGGAAAATGATCGTAAAACTCTTAAGGAGATAACTTACAATTGACAAATAAAGCAAAATGTGTTTTCGAGTTTATGGTTAATAAATCAAGAAATGATTACAGTAAAAAAAACGAAAAAGACAAAACTAAGCTTAATTCTCTCTAGCAATCCAAATACATTCAGATGCACAAATAACAATAAAAGAAAGAAGGTATCACTTAATTTCTATTTTCCGAAATCACTCAGTAAAATAAACTGCAGAACATAAATGTCAAATGAATAATTATGGTAAAGAAAAGTGCACGGGTGATCACGTAAACAAAAGAAAATAATGTTGGCAATCTGTCTATGTGCCCCCGACAACAAAAGAAAAAACCCTCACTTCGCACTTCAATTTTTATACAACAAAAAAAAAAAAAAGAAACTGTTGTTACTTGAACATAAGAAAACTTGTAACATAAAACAAGAAAAACAAAATGATGTTGGATGCGAATAGGTCGTCACATTATTACGAGAAACTATTCCCCACAATTATCCCTCAGCTTCACTCCCTTGGAATTCCCATCAGTGTAACTTGATAACTTAGGCACTTTTTATTAATTCTCTCCCTTGCACAGGTTTCAGTACTTATCTTCGCAAAAACTTCGGCACAGCAGGTGTTCTTTGGGACGTCAACGCAGGTGGTTCCTTTCTTCGCCCTGAGGAGTGTGAAGCCCTCAACTCAGGCAGAGTTCGAGCCTCTTGGAGGTTTCAGGGGGAGAGCCTTTCCTGGGGGACGCAGGCACTGGCTGGCTCCTGGGACTTGTTGTTTCTGCTATGGCCTCCGGACTGGAACTGACTTCTTCTCCCCTCACAGCCTTAGGCTCCGCAGTGAAGATTTTTTTGGGCCATCCCCTTTTTCTCTTGATTGGGTAATCTTGACTTCCAGGGGCGGTCTTCATCTTTTGAGGGCCAATGACATCTTGTGACCCCTCCTTCCTTTTCCGCGTGTTGGCCAATCATGACCAGGGGTCTTCTTCTTTGTGGACTTCGATGCCCCGGTCTATGAGAACCTTTATTCTCACATCTGGCGTATCTCTTGTGGCTGACCTGGGAAGAGGTGAGAATTAAGCGC
Organism: Palaemon carinicauda; assembly: GCF_036898095.1. Lineage (NCBI taxonomy): Eukaryota > Metazoa > Arthropoda > Malacostraca > Decapoda > Palaemonidae > Palaemon > Palaemon carinicauda. Next base: position 56,652,878 of record NC_090745.1, on the reverse strand, counting down.
CTTGACAAGTTAATAGCCAAGGAGGTCTATGTAACGCAGTCCAGACCTCCTTTGTTAGTTGAGGCTTGTTCTTAAGTTACATAGACGAGGAAAACCCATGAGAGCAAAGCTTTTTACCAAGAAAAATAAACTAAAAGAATTATGACTGTTAAGTTGTCCTTTGGAGGGTAGAACTCCCTCGCACAGGACTTCACACTTCCCCCCTTAAAAAAAAAGATTTCCTGCTCAATGAAAAGGAAATCGTCTCCCATCTAATCTGTAACTGAACTCACAGCTTGGCTCTCACGAAAAAGGTGAAATTACAACTAACAAAAAAAAAGAAAACTGGAAAAAAAAAAAAAAATCAAATGGCAGTTATAACTATTCCCATACTACTTTCATACGCCCTAACTCTAATTCATCCTTGAAAGGCAGTCTGCTAGAATGTTCTGAGTCCCTGGAATATGCAAAATGTTCAAATTTACTTCTTGTAGCCGTAGACTCCATTTGAGTAGTCTGCGGTTCTTGTTTTTCATTGCATGCAAGAATGTTAAGGGATTGTGATCTGTAAAGATGTTAGTGGGCAATGAATTAGATTGAAGGTAAATAGAGAAATGTTCTACGGCAAGTACTAAAGCCAATAGCTCCTTTTCTACAGTGGCATAGTTCTTTTCATGCCGGTTAAATTTCTTAGAGAAGTATGCCACAGGGTGTTTCATGTTTTGATCATCTTCCTGCAATAAGACTGCACCAGCCCCATGATCACTGGCATCTACTGCTACTTCAAATTCTCTGTCAAAATCTGGTGCTTTCAGCACCGGTGATAGACTTAGCAACCTCTTCAGGGAGTCAAATGCGTCTTGACAATGGTTAGACCAAACATACTTGTTATTCTTCTTGAGAAGATTAGTGAGAGGCAAAGCAATGGTAGAGTAATTCTCACAGAACTTTCTGTAATAGCCGGTCATTCCCAAGAACCGACGCAATGCTCGGCGGCTTTGCGGGACTGGAAATTGTTGAATGCTCTCAACCTTTGCCTGTACTGGGCGAACAGATCCTCGACCTACTATATGACCCAAGTAGGTGACTGTCGCCTGTCCAAAGTCACACTTGGAGAGGTTGATTGTCAAGTTGGCCTCTGCTAAACTCTGGAAAAGGGCTTTTAGTCTCTTCAGGTGTTCTTTCCAAGAGTCACTGTAGATAACAATGTCATCCATATATGCGACAACACCTTCTATGTCCTGTACCAGACTGTTGATCATCCGCTGGAATGTCGCAGGAGCATTTCTCATCCCAAAGGGCATCACATTATATTCAAATAATCCTTGAGGTGTTACAAAAGCTGAAACCCTTTTGGCTCTCTCAGTGAGCGGAACACACCAATATCCCTTCAACAAATCACACTTGGTGATATATCTAGCATTCCCGATGGTATCCACGCAGTCATCAATACGTGGCAAGGGAAAAGAATCTGGCTTTGTAACGTTGTTCACCTTCCTATAGTCAGTACAGAATCTGACTCCACCATCAGGCTTTTCCACTAACACACACGGTGAACTCCACTGTGAGGAACTCTTCCTAATAATCCCATGCTCGAGCATGTAATCAATTTCTTTCCCAAGCAGTTCTCTCTTCTTTGGTGATACTCTGTACGCGTGTTGACGGACTGGGTGTGCATCTCCCACGTCCACATCATGCTCCATTACATTTGTCCGGCTGGGAACATCAGGAAACAGCACTGCGTACTCTTCCACTAAAGCTTGGACATCCTCTTGCTGCTGGGGAGCTAGGTGAGAGACCTTGGTCTTGAATTCTCTGAGAACCTCCGAATTCTTAAGTCGGGCTTCGAGTGGCATGCTCTTGAAACTGGTTTTTTCCTCTTCTTCCCCAGAAGTATCCTGTTCTTCCTCCTCTTCTGTTTGCTGTACCTGTCTCCTTATTACTGATACATGAACAGGCACAGTGACTGGTGATGGGTTTTGGGCAGTGGCATTACCACTGGTATTCCGAACAACATATGGTTTCATCATGTTGACGTGACACACCTGGTGTTCCTTTCTTCGGTCCGGTGTCCCTACCACATAATCCAATTCGCTGAGCTTCTTCACGACCTTATATGGCCCCTGGTACTTGGCCGCTAAGGGACTACCAGGCACAGGTAGAAAGATGAGCACATCATCTCCCACTTGGAATTGTCGTGCTTCTGTCCTGTTTGCTTGGTCATACCAGGCTTTCATTTTTTCTTGAGACTTCTTCATTTCTTCATGAGCCAATTGGCAGACCTCGTGCAAGCGTTGTCGGAACTTCACCACATAGTCTAGCACATTAGTACTTTGTTCCTCATGGGTCCATATCTCCCTCAAAAGTTTGAGAGGTCCACGCACTTGATGTCCAAAGACCAGCTGAAAGGGGGAAAACCCCAGAGATTCTTGCCATGAATCTCGGATAGCAAACAACAAGAACGGCACGCCTGTGTCCCAATCTCGTGTTTTCTGGTCTTCACAGTATGCACGTAATGCATTTTTGAGCGTGCCATGAAACCTTTCCAAAGCACCTTGAGACTGTGGGTGATAAGCAGAGGACATTATGTGCTGCACTCCTAACTCCTTAAGGGTGCTTTCAAAGATTTTCGACATGAAGACACTACCTCTGTCAGTTTGAATAACCTTTGGTAACCCGAATGTGGTCACGAACTGTACCAGAGCCCGCGACACATTGGGACTCGTCGCTGTCCGCAACGGGTACGCTTCAGGGAAGCGTGTCGACGCACACATTAGCGTCAACAAATGGGTGTGGCCCTTCTTTGTCTTTGGCAGAGGTCCGACAATATCCATGATGATCTTGGAGAAGGGTTCTTCCACCACTGGGATGGGTTGCAATGGTGCCTTTCGATGATTTGGATCCTTTTTACCTATCACTTGGCACGAGTGACAACTACGGCAATATTCTGCAACTCCTCTGTTCAAATTTGGCCAATAAAATTCCCGGGAAATTTTCTCACGCGTTTTGCGTACTCCTAAATGTCCTCCCATTGGTTGTTCATGAGCCAACCTTAAAATCTCCTCTCGATACTGTGGTGGCACTACCACCTGATATAGAATGGTCCATTCAGCATCAGCAGGCACTTTCTTAGGCCGCCATTTGTGCATTAGGATATCATCCTTTAAATAGTAACCAGAGGGTTCAGCCTCGAGTTCGCTCAGGGATCCAGCTTCATCCCTTATCCTTGCAAGTTCTGAGTCTTGTTTCTGAGCCTCAATGAGCGACTCCCTCGAGTATTCTGAACATAATAAACCAGGCTGCACCACTCCCCTGAGCATTTGGGGAAAAGTACCCACAAGCGCTCCGGTAGGAACATTATCTCTGTCCTTTTCCTGTTGAGTGGTACTAGCACGGGTAATAGCACATGCTGGATATTCATTTTGTTCAATCTTCACCTCCCCTTCATTCTTGTCAGCATGAATTTGACATGATGCTGTGCAACATCGTTGTCCAGCTATGTCATTTCCTAACAATAACTGTACCCCTTGCATGGGTTCCTCATCCACCAAAGCAACTGGAAATGTACCGGAAATAAAAGAAGAGCTTAAAGTCACTGCATATAAGGGCAATTCCTCTCTTCCCTTAATGTAGCGAACCATGACAGTTTCTCCCAAGGTGGACGATTCATCGAAGGGTAAGACTGCTCTGTGCAAGACAGTCTGCTCAGCTCCAGTATCACGCATAATCCTTATCTGTACAGGCTTGGTACCTTGGTCCTGCAGAGACACAGATCCTGCATGAATGAAGGCTTCCTGTCCTTGCCTTATGGCCATGTCTCTCTTCTTCATCATCCCTTGGCATGATGTCTGTCTTCTCATAACCTCATTAACATTAAGTGCTTGGTCGTCCCTCTTGTGATTTTGATTAGAGAACTTCTTTCCCCCTGGTCCATAATTTCCTTTGAGCCAGCAGCAGCTAACGTCATGTCCGTGTTTGTGACAATAGGAACACTGTCTTACTTGGGGAGCCGAAGGGTGGGCTCCATTGTTCTTACCTCCAGTGTTTTTAGCACTGCCATGTGTAGGGTTTCCGCCTGCTCCTTTCTCTGATGGAGGATACGATGGTGCCGGCCCCCTGGGGCTCCAATTACCCCGAAATGGCCTGGAAGGCTGGTTTGGCTGAAATGAAGGAGGGCACCATCTTGAGCCAGAAGAGCCCCTGATCTTTTCCCTCAGTGTATACTCATCTGCCAGTATAGAAGCCTCATCAGGGTCAGTGATATGTCGATCTTCGATATATTGCCGAGTGGCTGGTGGCAACATTAGCAGAAACTCTTCTAATCCCATGAGCTCCATTATCCTGTCGAAAGTCTTGTTATTTCCAAGAGAGGCCTCCACCCACCTGTCACGGCTAATCTTCATTTGTCTCCAATATTCTGCATAGTTTTCTGATCCTTTCCTCAAGTTCCTGAACTTCTGGCGATAAGCCTCAGGCACAAGTTCGAAAGCTTTCAAGATCCAGGCCTTTACCCGGCGATAATCGTGCGCAACAGGGTCGGATACCGCATTGTACGCATCCACTACTTTCCCGGTTAACTTTATGGGCAACAGGCGAGCCCAGGCGTCCTCTGGGATCTGGTGACTTTTCAGTACTCTCTCAAACGACAGGAAGAAGCCTTCAGGATTCTTTTCATCATAGGATGGAAGGAGTCCCGCCATATCTTTTTCTGAAAATCCTCCCATGGGTTGTGCCTTTGGGGGTCTTGAATCCTGACCTTGTCTCCTCAACTGAGCTCGCAGTGAGTCAATTTCGAGCTCAGCTGCTTTAAATTTCATTCTCGTACTCAACGACTCTTCTGACCTCTGAACTACTTCATGAGATTCAACTTCAGCTGGACTTGAAGTTCGGTAGGCAGTCTGGTTTGATGACATGGCTGATGGTAACATTGGCACTGCTGCTGCTCCTCCCATAACAGAGTGTTCTCGAGTTATGGAGTGATCTTCGTCCCTATCTTCAATTGCTATCTCCAACTCACGCTCTTCCTGACGCCTATTAAATTCTCTCTCTAAGGCCTCTAGAATCTGTTGTTTTCTACCTGCATTTTAGATATAATCTGCACGTGAGCTCACTTCAATTAGCTCTGCTGGGAAGAGTTGCCTTAACAAAAAGTCATTCGGTTCCTCTAGGAACCTAGAAACTCTATCTGAATTTTCGTCTCCCATGACTGAAACGATAGAACCTTGAACCTTGAACCTTGAATGTACTTACTGCTGCTTGATAAAAGAAAGAGAGAAAGTAGAGAAAAAAAAAAATGTCAAGACTTCTGGTCAGCCAATTTTACACTATGAAATCAACAGAACACAACAAATCAGGTTGCATAACAACCGAGATCAAAGATCACCACACTGATTTCGAAATCAAATTTCCGACCAACCGAAGAAACTCCGAAACAAAAACTGTTTCCGGAGCAATTAGCAAAAGTTAAAACAAACTCTATTCCAACATAAAAGAAAATGAACAAAAGTTACGTAAAAAAAAACATATCCCGGACACAGGCCCCCACTTTAAAGATGTGACGTAATTGTGCAGATTACGATCTTTAAAGAAAGTATCAATCGGACTCTTCACTTGACACAGTGACTTCGTGTCAATCCAGAGCGACTAATTGACACTCAAAATTCTTTTATATGACTGAACCTGTTAATATTATTAACGGTTCAAAAACACCCGAGGCCATTTATTTATTTTGGAGCTGCACCTCGTTGGAATAGTTTTAATTCGTGTAGGAACAATTTGGTTTCAACCTTAGTCTAACTCACGGACAAAAGAAACTCTGTTGTAATAATCGAAATACAATAGTTTAATTTAAGTCAAACAAAAAAAAAAAAAAGGAAAATGATCGTAAAACTCTTAAGGAGATAACTTACAATTGACAAATAAAGCAAAATGTGTTTTCGAGTTTATGGTTAATAAATCAAGAAATGATTACAGTAAAAAAAACGAAAAAGACAAAACTAAGCTTAATTCTCTCTAGCAATCCAAATACATTCAGATGCACAAATAACAATAAAAGAAAGAAGGTATCACTTAATTTCTATTTTCCGAAATCACTCAGTAAAATAAACTGCAGAACATAAATGTCAAATGAATAATTATGGTAAAGAAAAGTGCACGGGCGATCACGTAAACAAAAGAAAATAATGTTGGCAATCTGTCTATGTGCCCCCGACAACAAAAGAAAAAACCCTCACTTCGCACTTCAATTTTTATACAAAAAAAAAAAAAAGAAACTGTTGTTACTTGAACATAAGAAAACTTGTAACATAAAACAAGAAAAACAAAATGATGTTGGATGCGAATAGGTCGTCACATTATTACGAGAAACTATTCCCCACAATTATCCCTCAGCTTCACTCCCTTGGAATTTCCATCAATGTAACTTGATAACTTAGGCACTTTTTATTAATTCTCTCCCTTGCACAGGTTTCAGTACTTATCTTCGCAAAAACTTCGGCACAGCAGGTGTTCTTTGGGACGTCAACGCAGGTGGTTCCTTTCTTCGCCCTGAGGAGTGTGAAGCCCTCAACTCAGGCGGAGTTCGAGCCTCTTGGAGGTTTCAGGGGGAGAGCCTTTCCTGGGGGACGCAGGCACTGGCTGGCTCCTGGGACTTGTTGTTTCTGCTATGGCCTCCGGACTGGAACTGACTTCTTCTCCCCTCACAGCCTTAGGCTCCGCAGTGAAGATTTTTTTGGGCCATCCCCTTTTTCTCATGATTGGGTAATCTTGACTTCCAGGGGCGGTCTTCATCTTTTGAGGGCCAATGACATCTTGTGACCCCTCCTTCCTTTTCCGCGTGTTGGCCAATCATGACCAGGGGTCTTCTTCTTTGTGGACTTCGATGCCCCGTTCTA
>NC_090745.1:56636006-56641006 GCF_036898095.1 Palaemon carinicauda | reverse complement strand
TAGGTACAAACATATTTCATAACATTCAGATAGTTATATTTAATAAACAAAATTCCTGTTTAGTTTGCAATGCAAGCCTTTCGTATAACGAATATTCACTATTATTATGAGGTTCTTGGACTGACTGTTACTCCACGTAGTGAAACATAGTGGTCAATGAACGTAATAAAACAGGTTATCACTTTGCTCTGCAAACCGACTTGCAGGAATTTGATATTAAGAGATACGACACTTGTTAGGTAAATGGGACAGAATGTAAGAAAATATTTGTGAAATTGAATGGACATAGCCTTGTGATCTTGTTTGGAGAACAGAAAGAAAAGTTTGTTAAAAGGACGACATAGAGAGAGAGAGAGAGAGAGAGAGAGAGAGAGAGAGAGAGATAGGCAACAAGGGAAAAATATAATAATAGCGTTGTACAATTGTTAATAAGTGTTTGAAATGAAGATTTAAAATAAAATAGAGGTTAAATACACAGGGCTCATTAAATGTTGTTTTACCAGTTCTGTCGGGAAGGTAGTGGTAAGTTCCATCTAATTTGTTCTCAAATAATTCTATTTCTGCAAAAAGACTCAATAATTATACTTATGAGTTAAGGTGTATATAAAATTACCATAAATACATTTTCTCCAGTTTGTAGAGTGTTTCAGTTTTATGAATTTGCGTCAAACACAGGGAACAATGGAAAGTGAAAGGCCAACGTAGTAGGCCACACCCTCTCTCTCAGCTTTACGCTTCCCAGAGAAGACAGGGGAGGGGATTGGAGAGGGGGAGGTGGGGTGAATTATGTTCTTCCTCAATCGCTGCTGTGGTCGTACCTAGCAGGCTCCTTGGAGGGTCGTACCAGACATTAACAAAGCCGTCCCTTCAACTCTACAGATTTTATGTTCTCTTTATGTGTCCCCATTTATTCTTTAAGATCACATTTAAAATGTTTCAGAATTCTCTGAATAGAATTTCCAGGAAGTTCCTCTAAAGGAAGCACTTGTATCTCAAGGTCTCTTCCAACACTTTTCGCAGGTAATGTGTCCACTTTATAAAATGTATTTTAGATATTAAAGACAATATTTAGTGTACGGTCTTAACACTCGGTTTCTTATTCCCAACACTGTTACTGCAGGGGCAATTTTCCGGTTAGTATGTCTCACCTATAAAGTAGACTTATTTGAGACTTATAATCTGTTAATTCTTTCATTATAACCTTATGGTTATAATGAAAGAATCGTTTCACCTAAAGTGTCACTATGGCAATTACAAAGGAAGAAAAACCTATAGTGTATAAATACATACATATACAGACGTGAAAATATAATTATGTAAATCATTTTGACGGTAAAAAATTCTTCAGTGCACAGTAGTCAGAGTTGAAGCCTATAACTTGCAACATGGAGGGCTAAGTCAAATAAATTAAAAGGAATAGATTAAAGGTCATGAAAGCAGTAACAGCAACAATTCATGTGAGAAAAAAAAATATGTCTAGAAAAGTCTCTTCACCCTACTATAAACTAAACTTCAGTAAGGGCAAAAACAAGAATGCCGCAACGAGGGCTCACCCAGGAACAGATGTTAACTGATCATTCACTATGGTTTTTTATTTGGAAATAAGAGTGACAGTCGAAAAAGCCTTGGAAGAGAGGCATGTCAAGGGGTATGAGTAAATCCTGCTTTGTCATCGCTGTTGCCACTCGGTTTCTTATTCCCAACCAATTCAGCACATTACGTCTGAGAAGCATAGCCGCCCTTGATTTTGCCAACATCGAGCTGTCACTGAAGGATGATTAACGGTAATGTCAATATTACTGATAATCGCTGTTATCAAAATGCCATTATTTCATTTTACACTTACACCTTAAATATACAGAGAGAGAGAGAGAGAGAGAGAGAGAGAGAGAGAGAGAGAGAGAGAGAGAGAGAGAGAGAGAGAGAGAGAGAGAGAGAGAGAGAGAGAGTGTTTGATATAAAAAAAAACTTTTGAATATCTTTTTAATATACAGAAAATGACCTTGCAACGCATACAATAACTTCCCTTAACTAAAGTCCCTCGGCACTAATCTATGGAAAGTCCTCCCGCAAATTTCACGTGAAAGAACTTGTGGTCTTACTTTCTCCTGAGCTTCGACATTGCTGACTCGACTACCGAAACAGAGCAGACATTAACCATTGTATTTTCCAAGTAAATGATCACAAAGTAATGCATCGCTTTTGCCATAGTCTGTGGTTTGGTCTTCTATATTTTAACACTTTTACCTTCACTTCATCAAAGGAACAAACAGTTATGACAAGAGCGGCACTTCTCCGATCAATTAGGGACCGGAATGAAATAATGATAGCGAAACAACAGCAAATTACTTAGTTTTACATGATATTTGAACATGTGTAATGAAGTCTCTATCTTTCTCTAAGCTTCTTTATATTCAAAATGAAATTGGAGGTACACACATATAAATATACATTTTATATATATATATATATATATATATATATATATATATATATATATATATATATATATATATATATATATATATATATATATATATATACACACAAACACACACACACACACACACACATATATATATATATATATATATATATATATATATATATATATATATATATATATATATATATGTGTGTGTGTGTGTGTGTGTGTGTTTGTGTGGTCTTTCACTGTCTTGTCTTTTAATTCTCTTGCTTGAGTGTACACTCTTCCTCTTGTTTTCCTAAAGTTTTATAGTTAAAGAAAATATTTCTTTTAATGTTGTCACTGTTCTTAAAGTATATTATTTTTCCTCGTTACCTTTCTTCACTGGGTTACTTTCGCTGTTGGAGCCCCTGTGCTTATAGCATCCTGCTTTACCAACTAGTGTTGTTGTTTAGCAAGTAATAATAATAATGATAATATATATATATATATATATATATATATATATATATATATATATATATATATATATATATATATATATGCAGTGTATGTATATATATATAACACACACACACACACACATATATATATATATATATATATATATATATATATATATATATATATATATATATATATATATATATATATATGTGTGTGTGTGTGTGTGTGTGTGTGTATATATATATATGATTATATATATAACTATATATATATATATATATATATATATATATATATATATATATATATATATATATATATATCTATCTCAAGGTATAAAGAATGTGATGGGTGTTAATGGTCTTAGAGAAGTTGCAAATAATCTTGTTATAGTAGATGAGCACGGAGAAATCTTTGCAATTGAATGTAAGAATCGATTTACAATCTTAGAGACTTTGAGACGAAGAGCAGACGATAAGAAGAATGGTGTGAAATTCAGAACATATATCAGACAGTTGGTAGTGAAGTTTTGGGACATGCAGTCACAAGGAAAAAGCCATGGATATCAAATAATACTTGGGATACTATAGAAAGGAGACAGAGACAGAAATTGATTGTTGAAAGTTTTCGAGGAAGTAGTGACAATTACAAGGTAGAGCATGCTAAGCATTCCATTATTAATAGTGAGGTCAAAATAAATGCCAGGAATAGCTGGAGAGGATATCTAGACAAAAAAGCAGACGAGGCTGACAAATCTATAAAATTCAGGGAGTGGGAATGGTGTAATAATTGTCATAGAATTATCAATGAAATCTCCACTGGAGCAAAAAAGAAGCATATACCCATCAAAAAGAGAGATGGATCTGTTATAACAACCGATGAAGAGAGGCAGCGTTGGATGGAACACTTTAGTGAGGTCATGAATAGAAGATATGAAGGGAATAACTTGATTGATATACCTGAAGCTGATGATGACCTTGATGTGGCCATGAATGAATTCAGTGTGTTTGAAGTCAAAGCTATCATTATAAAACTCATAAGATGGAGAGTCCCCGGATACAATGGAATAACTTCTGAGATGATATTGGGCGAAAATGAAGTGACTCCCAGAATACTTACAAGATTATTTTGTAGAATGTGGCATGAAGAGGCAAGGCCTGATGAATGAGAGCTAGAAGTTCTGGGTGAAAATAGCAAAAAAAAGGAGATCTGACTGATTGCAATAATACAGAGGCATCACACTTACATCAGTTGTCATGAAAATTTTTAGTATGCTTATTCTAAAGAGACTAGAGAAAGGATTGAGGAAAGGTTGAGCGTTGAACAAGCAGGATTTAGAAAAGGTAAAAGTTGTACTGACCAAATTTTCATTTTAAGACATGTTGTACGCAATGTGTAGATTAAAGAAATCCGCTTTTGATGGCATTTGTGGACTATAAAAAAGCCTTTGATACTGTCCACTGGCCAATTTTGTGCAGAGTCCTGTGTTATTATGGAATTCCTCTTAAATATGTAAGTTTGATTAATCTTGTTCATGAGCATAGTAAGTGCAAAGGTAATGTTAGTGGGAGTCCTATCAAATGAATTTCCAGTGAACAGTGGAGTACTCCAAGTAAATGTGTTGTCACTATGTTGTTTATCCTCCTCACGGATTTTGTAATGCATAGAACAGTTGAGGATGGTACAGAAGGAATGGACTGGATTGGTAATAGGAGACTAGCTGACCTAGAGTATACTGATGACTCTGTCCTTATAAGCAGAACACCACAGGATTTGCAACGCTTGCTTACCAGAATGAATGTATGAAATATCACAGGAGGCTGGGTTCATGATAAATAGAAGAAAGACAGATGATGAGAACGGAATATGCAATGGAAGATGAAATGTCATTGGTAGGAAAAAGAATTAATGAATTAAAATAACTTAAATATTTAGGAACTATGATCTCTAGTAACAGGGTCTTTAGTGAAAGATTGAAAAAAGCAAATCAGAAAATGGCTCGTTTAAATGAAATTTGGAAATCAATCACCCAAAATTACATATAAAAGTCCGGCTCTATATAAGGTTTAGAGAGAACGGTGTACTGTATGGACATGAGTCGTGGTATGACAATGAAATAATATTC
>NC_090745.1:56573506-56631006 GCF_036898095.1 Palaemon carinicauda | reverse complement strand
GCCAATTGTTCCGGTGCCAGACGTCTGAATTTTGTGAAGACTGGGGGTCCCGTCGTCTTGATATGGTGGTAAATACCGTGCTTGGCAGGAGCCGTGGGCGTTTGGCGAAGTTCTGAACGGAAAACTTTCGGGTTCGACGTGAGGAGGTGGGCGTAGGCATCCATGGGTGCGGTGATGTGGAGAGCGAGGTTGGAGGGGGCGGGTTGAAGAGGTGTCGACAAGTACGAGTCTGCGTTAACCAATCGTCGGTGGGCGACATCGACCAGAAGGTGGAAATGAGAGAGAAAATCCATACCGAGGAATGGCAATGTGACGTCAGCAACGAGAAACTTCCATTTAAATTTACCATTTCCAAACGATAATATGAGGTTCTCGTAACCGTAGGTGTGTATCGCAGATCTGTTGGCAGCTACCAGGCAGTCGTCGGCAGACGTAGACACACTACGTCGTGTCCTGAAGAGTTCCCTTGGCAAAAGAGAACAAACACCTGTGTCCCCCAAAAATCGCACGCCCGTTCCTGCATCATGTAAAAAGAAAAGATTAGAAACATGGTAGGCCATCACCACGAGCGATGGCCTACTTACACGTTTTTTTTGGCCACTGACAATCCTTGGCACATCTCTTCGTGGCTGCTCCGAAGCTGTAGTGGTAGTAGCAACACTGTGGCAGATGGGCGGTAGTAAGTGGCTGTAGAAGTCTTTGGTTGGGTCGCGAGCGAGTGGTGGGTGATTGGTGGCTTTGTCGCCGCTCCGGCTCGTCACGGGGTAGGCGTGTACATCCTAAGGTATTTACGTCATCTTCGGTTGACGTTGAATAGGCGTCCTCTTTGTCAGGAGTGGAGGCGTTGATGGAGGTCTTGAAGGTCGTGAAGTGGCTGTCCATAAAGGTGTTGGCTTTGGTCATCAAGTCTTTTATTGGTAAAGTATCGATATCGGGTATGGCAGCGCATACAGGTTCGGGTAAACGGTGTATCCAAAGGGCACGAAGTAGGTTCACCTCACGAAGAGAGCCGTCTGCGGCAGGTTGCAGGCAAGCGATACTGGTCATTTCCCTGAGGGCGAGTGAAGCCCTTTGGTCCCCCAACGGTTGTTGAGAGAGCTGAAAAAGCTGTGCTATACGGGCGGCTGGCAACGGCGAGTACTGCTGCAGAAGATATGTTTTGAGGGCGTCATACGCTATTGGGGTTTCTCCTTGTTCACAAAGCCAGTCGGATATTTCCGGGAAGGTGTCCTTGTGTATCGCTGCGAGAACATAATCTGCTTTGGTGGTTGAGCGAGTCTTGCCCTTGATGCGGAACTTGACTTCTGTGCGCTGAAACCAAGCAAACGCCTCTCCGCTGGTGAACGACGAAAGTTTCAATGGGGCGGCGCCAACTTCTGTGGAGTCCGCCATAGTACCAATGACGGAGGGGGCCGGGTGGAAGGCGGGAGGAGTGAGTCAACTTCCGGGGTCACCAATCTGGCTGGCCGAGAGAGGCTGTGACTAAGAAGGAAGGCAGGATGAAAGCAACTGAGTAACTTTATTACAGAACATCCATTTATGTATAAATAAACTGCAGGCAAAAAGGACATAAAGACATAACAGGCAATTTCATGTTCAACCGACAACCGCATCGGTTAATAGTTAACGGTGAGAAAAACAGACATGTTATTTCAGGTCCCTATCAGTGCGAGGGGAGAGCGAAGATACAAAGCATAATATACACAAAAAATTAAATGTTGTTACTATGTACGATCGTGTGATACACGGTTGGTACACCTGACTATAGTACAGCTTTGCTGATCAGGTGGAAAAAGTTAAACATGTCCAACCTTTAGTTTCACTGAAAGACAGGGGTACTTGTATACTGCATTAATCAGGCTTTCGGCAATAAATTTTTAATAGTTCCAGATTCATCAAACATATTGTGTCAATAACAGATAATCACAGATTCCTGCGCCACTTAACTCAAGACAAGAGGGACCCCAAACCTAGTAATGCCTGTGATTGACAGTCAACTATAGTAGAACCATTTTACCAGCGAACTTCAAGCTCATTTGAATCCTTTGTGATAGAACTAACTTCATCTGACGAAGAATCACCATAACCACGTTCGCTAACTGAACTTTGTTGTAAAAACTTTTGGTCCATTAATTAAATAAATTATAAAACAATACAAACACCAACGTAAATATACTATATTAAACTTAGTTAATTAAATCCCTTGTAAAGAATCCTGTCTTTTAATAATCAATCAGAATTGAGAAATTAGTTTTTTATATCAAAAATTAAGATTATTTATGTTAGTGTGATAATCTTTTTATAACAATTTTGCTCTTTGTTATATCTAAGAGTTTCAAGCTGTCACCACGTGGTTGAAAACAAAACGAGCGTAGGAAGCAATTTACAGAGAGTATTAAATTAAAAGATCATATTCTTAGACCGTTCAAATCCGAGTGAATGACTTATTAGCGGAACCTTTTCTCCTTTTCTTGGTCAAGCTAGGTTTGCTTTAAAAAGAAACCGAAGAGAACTGGCAACGCCGCCAATGGGCTCTGAGTTCGCTCCTAAAATGGTTTGACTATAGTCACTGTTTAATAACTATTTAGTAACAGGTTCAAATCATGTACAATTTAGTTGTAACTTTTTGACTCCACTGAATCTTACAATTTTCCTCTCTAATATATTTCACAGGTTTCGTTATGCCAAAGGTTATTCAAATCTCAAAATGTTACAAAGAACTAGTGTAACAAGCTTTGAATATATAGAAATAAACTTTACACAAAGAAAAAAAAATATCCTCCGAGAACAAATACTAGTATCTTTTTTGAAGAATTCAGTTCATTCATTGATATGATTATCATGGAGAAAAATGAATTAGTTATTTGTGGAGACTTCAATTTTTGGATGGATTTCACATCAAATGCTGACGCTTTGGCATTTAGTGGGTTATTAGAATAATATCAATTAGTGAATAATGACGACTGTAGGACTGTACAATTACTTTAACTGGCCATGCGTTGGATCTAGTTTTGAGTGTTGCATTGAATAACATTGTATCTGATATAAATGTTGAAGAGAAATGTACTATCTCCTCAGTGCACAAGTTTATTACGTTTAGTCCACCTTTACAGAAACATGCAGTCGTAAAGAAAATAAATTTTAGACATAAATAAAAAATTTCTCTTACCGTATTTATTGATGAAGTTACAAAGAAAATAAATGATGCTATAACATTCCCTGTGATCACGATAACCAACGTTTGTTGGGAACTATGTGTGTTAACTGTCTTACGACCACTTATAATAAAGTGAGTAAAAGTAAATATGATACCATGTGTCCACTGATGGAAAAGGCTATTACTGTTAAAGACCACTCTCCTTGGTTTGATGGAGAGACTTTAATGAAAAAGAAGGAAAAAAGACGTAAAGAAAGGTGTAATCTGTTAAAAACTGAAAGTTCATGTGTAGAATACAAATCTTCTGTGTCAATACAACTACCTACTAAGAAGGAAAACAGTGAATACTATAAGAGAAAGATCCCTGAAGCAGCAACAGACATGAATAATAAATAAGTTATATCGTCTCCTAAATGGTATAATGGGAAATGTAAAAAAGAAAAAAAAAAGCCAATTGATGGATACAGTAACCAGGAACTGGCAAATAATTTTCTAGTATTCTTTTAAAACAAAATTGAAAATATAACCCGGTCATTTGTAAATACTCAACATCAGATTAAGGATACACCTGATACACAGAAAAGATTAATGAAATGTAATAATAAAACACTAGACGACATCACTAGGATTATCAAGAGAGCTAAGAAAACAAACTGCGTGATCGATCCTATGCCAAGATCTGAAGTAATTGGAGAGAGAAATTTTTCTAGTCTACCGAAATAATAATGAGAATAGTAAATCCAAGCATTGATGAATGTAAGTTTCCAAAATCTGAGAAAATAGCTATAGCCACACCAGTTCTGAAAAGTGTTCTGGATTACCAGGAATTAAGCTCATATAGACCTATTTCGAATCTATCTTTTATTTCAAAACTACCAGAATACGTAATTCTATGAGTTGGATAAGAAGAAGCCCGTAGGCAAACAACAGTTTGTTGCTGCTCCTGCTCTCATTTTTGCTTATTTCTGGGGCCATAGCTGCACTTTCACCAAGAAAATGTGAGTTTTCGTTGAATATATGCTGTTAGTGCTGAAGTAGGCATAGTGAAGGTGGGCAAATTGACAATGCAGTTATAAACCAAGAAAAACTTCATCAAGTTCTCTTATTTGGAGTTCTCTTTTGACGGTGGCGACGGTGCTGCCATCTATTGACTCTTTCAGTGACTAGTTTCAGTGTAACAGTATGTCGTCATATTCCACACCGTTTGGGAGAAAGGACCTCTTTGGGCTGCAGTTTACTGCATAACCTATCATGGATATTGATAGTAAAATTTTATTTGATAACATAAAATTGGTTCATAACTCGATTATAGGAGTTCAATTTATAAATAAGAACAGCGTAATTGTTAAGGTAGTACCAAACGTATTTAATGATCTCATGGAAAATTATGAAGGCAAAGAGGTATGTTCAGACCAGTTAGGAAATGTAAAGATAGTAAATCTTAGCTCCTCCATTACGTATGTTTCAATAAGGAATGCTCCTTTCGGATTCTCAGATGAACAGCTAATCGAGGTTTTATCGAAATATGGAAAAGTGGAAGGAATCAGGCGAAACAGATATGCTGACGGACCATTCGATTTGCTATTGACGGGAGTCGGGACAGCCTGCATGAGACTAAAAGAGAATTTACCATCATCAATTATGGTTTTAGGATTTATCTTGACTATCTTATTTAATGGGCAGTCACGGACATGCTTTCAATGTGGGGAAATAGGTCACGTAGCGAAAGACTACAAATACGAAGATGTAAGGTATAAGTTTAATGAAGAAGAGTTCCCTCACCTACCTACGGAAGGAAAGGATAAGACCAGCGTAAAAGCAAATGAGTTGCACAAAGGCATTGTAGAAAAGGCAACAGTTGAAGAAAGCGGAGATACGTTATAAAACTACTGATATAGTGACCGATGGAATGTACAGGGATGAAGGACCTAATTCAAATGAAGAACAGGTATTAAATTGTACAACAAAAGAAACTGTTAAGGATAACTCACAAAAGTATTCTGAGAAGGAAAGGGATGAAGGGGACTCGATAAAACTTGGGAAATGCACAACAAAAAGGAATGCTGTTAGTGAGTTAGGGAAAGAAACGGAGGAAGAACTTGTATCAGGAGAACCTGGGGACTGCATAAGGGAAGAAAATGTTGATGGAAAGCTGGAGAAAGGGATAACCGACAGTGGGCCAAATTATAAGGACGAAAGGGATTTTTTTAAGGACAGTCTTGATTACGAACAGGATGATGACGATGAAATATTTAGGGTTTCCCAACCAATAGGTGTCAGTGAATTGCGTAGATAAAAAACAAAGGTTGAGATCCATAAGGAGGTTAAAGAAAACGAGTTATTAACAGAAAATGAAGTAGCGAGTATAATAAAAGGAAAACAGGAGGGAAAAATGGATTGTGAGGAAACATATGAGATGCCAACGCCCCAAAGAAAACTTTACAGTACTGATATGGAAATGGAAACATGGCACACAAAAACAGACTCTGGCAATAAACTCAAGATAACGCTGAAGAAAGATCAGTGCCAAAACATGGAAAGGACAAACCAGAATTTATCATCAGATGATGAAACAGGAAAGTGTACCAGGAAGCTTAAAGCAATTTCATCCACATTAAATGTAGCTACGGTTAACGTAAATGGACTTAATACTTTGAATAAGCAAACTAAAATAATACACTTTGTTTCTTTATAATCTAGATATAATTTTCGTCCATAAGCACAATATGCAAGGGGAAGGGAAACTGGAATACGTTGAAAAAACTGCAAAGTTTTAATTAATTATACACAAATGCTTAAAGGTGGAAAAGCTATCTTTTTAAATAAAACATCTAGTGTGGAAATTTTGAATTTTGAAAACGCTACTGATGGTTATGTTATGAGTGTTAATTGTCGTTATTCAAACGTTAAATTCAACCATTGAATGTATAAGCTCCTACTGTGAATAGTAAGAGAAAAGAAAAGGAGAAATTATTTAATACAAATATTTTATATTTCTTAAGGAACAATACAAGTAATATCATAATGGGTGGAGATTGGAATTCTATTACCTGTATGAGAGATTGTTCTAATTCCGATAGTGAACGTCTATCAAAGTCATTGGTAAACTTGAAAAGAAACTTGAAACTTATAGATGCTTGGGATTCATGTCATCATCAGGTGGAGTATACACTTATGTTAGGGAGAATTATGGTTCAAGGCTGGACAGGTTTTATCTAAAAGATTTACATAACCATGAGGCAAATATTCAAAATATTCCTGTTAGCTGGACTGAACATTGTATTATAGTATTAGCTTTGAAATCAGAAAATGTAGCGTTGTCAGGGAAAGGGTACTGGAAACTTAATAGTAATATTCTAAATACAGATATTTTAAGAGACAATTTTCTTATGACTTGGAATAATATTAAGAGGAGCAAAGATAGGGTTGGAAATATTTTGTGTTGGTGGGAATATGCGAAAGTTCAACTGAAATGTTTTTTTTTTTTTTTTTCACATGTTCAAAGCAAATTAACCAAGCAAAATATGGCTTATTGAATTCACTAAACTACACGTTGAAAGAAGAAATAGGGAAAGGAATATTAAATAAGGACAAGTTTTCGTTAGTAAACTCTTTGAAATTAAGAATAAATAGTATTCAGAATGAGATCTGTGAAGGAGTCAAAATTAGAGCAAAGATGAATGATAAATTGAAGGGTGAACAAGTTTCATTAGGGAGGGAGAAAAACTAAATCGTAAATGTAAATAAGATAAAGAGGGAGGATGGTAGCGAAATAGTAAACCTCAAATCTATTGCTTTAAATACAAGGGAATATTTTGAAAAGCTTTTCAAAAAAGAGAAATGTCATAAGTCGTATCAAGACCTGTTTATGAATCTAATAGATAAAGTTATTAATGAGAATGAGAATGATATTTTAACCTCAGAAGTGACAGAATCTGAAATATTGAAAGCACTGAGGGGGATTGAAGAATGGTAAAAGCTCGGGAATAGATAGTCTCACTGTTGAGTTTTACAAAATGTTTTGGAGGGAAATAAAAAACGATTTTGTGGGTATAGTAAAGTTTATTTTCAAATATAAGACCATATATAAAATGAATAAAGGAATAATAACGATTACGCCGAAGGAAGGTGACTTAGGTTTTAGTACAAGCTGAATGCCAATAACAATGCTAAACGTGGATTTTAAGATAATAGCAAAAATAATAACTAATAGATTGAAGAATGTGTTACATTTAATTATTTCCCGCGAGCAGTTTAATTGTGTAGAGGATAGGTCAATTATCAAATAGAATTCCATCATGAGAGATATTATGGTTTATGCAAATGATAATGAAAAACAAGCTGCGTTAATAAATTTAGACTGGACTAAAGCTTTTGATCGTGTGGATCATGACCTTTTATATGCTATACTGAGCAACTTTGGTTTTGGCCCTAGTTTAATTCAGCTAATACAAATGTTATATAAAGACGCTGAAAGTGTAGTATGCATAAATGGTAATATCTCTGATCCATTCCCTATTAAAAAATCGGTAAGACAAGGATGTCCATTATCCATGATTTTGTTTATCATCTACCAGGAACCTTTTTACAGGATGATGAAAAGGAAGCTTGTAGACATGTCATTGAGTTTGCCAAATAATTTAAAGGTTCTGTTCTAGAATATGCTGATGATTCTGTTATCATAGTTACTAGTGATAAAGGAATATTAGAATGTAATAATATAATCTCAGATTATGAAAAGGGAAGTGGTGCAAATCTGAACAGAAATACAACTTCAATTTAAGGCATTGGGAAATGGAGAAATAAATCAGCATGGCCAATAAATGGATGTCATTATCTTCATAATTCCTGTAAAATACTAGGTGTTTATCAGAGTAATAATTATCAATATAATCTAAATTGGAGTAATCTAGAGAGTAAGATAAACAAAGTGATAGGTATATTTAGGAATAGAAAGCTGACAGTGTTTCATAAATGTATTATAATTAATTGAAAAATTTAGCAAAAACGTGGTATGTGTCACATGTATATACAGTCCCACAAGATTGTGCAAAACGAATTCAGAGGAGTTTATTTAGATACCTTTGGAATGGAAGCTGTGAACCAATTGCAAGAAATGCCGTATTCTTACTAAGGGCAGGAGGAGGCTAGCAATGATGAATATTCTACATACACCGAAAGCAATTATGTTCATAACTTTTAAGAAGATTTCTATGAGTAAATGCTACGGTTTTAAAATTATGTATTTCTATTGTAAAATGAAAGCTAGTGTTTTAATGGAAGCTGAAAAATATTATAGAGATTGTACCATTTTATCACATCATATTATAGTGAGATGATTAATGTTTTAAGGAAAGTCTATCGTTTAAAGAATTATCCTAAGGTGTTTGTTAAAGAAATGTACCGGTTACTTATGAACTGTAAAGACTATAAACCAAAAGTAGAGTGATTGTACTCGCTTTTTAATTGGACACATATTTGGAAGTATGTAAAAAATAAGTATATTGATAAGAAGAGCAGAGATACAATTAATAGATATGTTCATGAAATACTTAATACCAAAGATAGGCTGCATATGATGAAAATCTCGAATGAATATATATGTCTCTATTGTTGTAGTCTAATATTGAAAATAATATGCACCTATTTTATTTTTTGTCCCTCGTCAAAAAACATTCTGATTTGGTTAAAGTCAATACTAAAAGGTTGTTGTAAAATTGAAATTGATTGTTTACTACAGATTCTTAAATTTGATTTCAAGACACCATGGAAGAAAGACGAAAACACAGCAATGGTGTTACTCTCAGATTTTGTAGCAGGAGTGTGGTTGGGTCGATCTTTGGGTCTTTTGGCAGACGACCCAAACCTGATTTCTTATATAGGTAATAAAATGTCTAAAACCAAGTTTATGTTGAGTAAAGTTTATGTAAATAAATTAGATTAGCTCTTTACCAGAGAATATGTAAGAAATGCTATTGTAAAATAAAGAAAAAAAAATATAAGTTACTCTATAGGATATAAGGTTTACATACATTGTTATTTGAAAGGGTTGCAATTTGTTATTATGTATATTATATATATGAAGGTATATGAAGCAATTGTATTGATCCTGTTGTAAATTTTATAACTAAAAAGATAAAATAAAATAAAATTCTTGAACAACTAGTCAGTCACTTAGGAGTAATACAGTAGAAGCTTTTCCTGACAACGCAATCTGGTTACAGAAAGCTATACTCAACGGAGTCAGCCATCTGTTCTGTTGTAAATGATACGATGGAAATGATGGATGAAAATAAATGTGGTCTCCTAATATTACTCGATCTTAGTGCGGCTTTTGATACAGTTGTGCATGAACTGCTACTAAACGACCTACGGTGCATCGGCGTTGAAGATCAAGCTTTCGAATACCTAAAAGACTACTTGGTTGGCAGAAATTACTGTGTGCAAATTATAAACTCTTATTCATCATAATATGAACATTTAAAGAGAGGGGTACCCTAAGGGAGTGTACTTGGCCCAATCGTATTCTGCATCTATACTATTGGTCTATCGAAAATTCTATAAAGGCATGGCGTGAAGTTCAAACTAAATTATTTGTGATTGACACAATTTTACTTCTCCATAAATGCTATAGATGACACCACTGGAACTCTAAACCGAATCATTGATAGTGTTAGAGAATGGATGATAATTAAACAACTAAAATTAAATGAGAACAAAGCTGAGTTCATGGTGGTGGGAAAGAGAAACACTGTGAGAAGCTTGGGTGATATTCAAATGAACATAAATAATGACGCAGTGACGATATCTAAGTTCGTGATCTAGGTGTATTTCTTGACTGCAACCTGTCTCTCAATGCCCAAATAAATGATGCAGTAAAAATTGCTGGTTATCATTTAAGAAATACTGCTTTTATAAAAATGTACCTGGATGAAAATTCTGTAAAGAAACTTGTGATAAACTGTGTTATTACCAAAATTGACTACTGCAACTCCATCTACTACAATTTACCAAAAGTACAACTTAAGAAATTACAAAATATAATAAACAGAGGAGCAAGACTGATAAAAGGTGTCCCACCTAGAGAAAGGATCACCCCTATACTAATTGATTTACACTGGCTGCCGATTAAAGCGAGAATTGAATCTAAAATATGTACAATAACCCACCAAGTAATCAGAACCGGTCGTCCAAAATACTTAAGAAAATTGATACATACTGCACAGTCAACAAATCGTGTTGACACCAGAATAGTTACAGATGGTTTCAAACTATTGGAACCTAGATATACTGTATGTCTACTGTAGGCTCCAAAGCCTTTAAATAAGCAGACCCGAGACTATACAATAAGCTCCCATGAGACATCCGAATGAATGAAGACATTAAGGCTTTCAAGAGGAAACTGAAGACTCGTTTGACAGTGACGATTTAACAGTAAATGAGCAATACGTGATAGGAACTGTTGAATACTCTAAACGAACAAGATAATACGATAGTGGAGGTCCTGTATACGGTAGGGTTTCCCTGCTGTATGGGACCGCCATCAAAGTAAAGTAATACAGTATACTGTTTACACGATCTTGACAATGTATATATATATGTTCGATTAGTTTGATTGTTAGGGGAGCATGGCCTCCATGAACATCCTTCCTTATATTTTGTTTATTCTCTAAAAAGTTGAAATAATAGTAGTGGGTTAGCTAGGGCACCAACCACCCGTTGAGATACAACCGCCAGAGGGTTATGGGGTCCTTTGACTGGCCAGGCAGTACTACATTGGATCCTTCTCTCAAGTTACGGTTCATTTTCTCTTTGCCTACACATACACCAAATAGTCTGGCCTATTCTTTACAGATTCTCCTCTGTCCTCATACACCTGACAACACTGAGATTACCAAACAATTCTTCTTCACCCAAAGGGTTAACTACTGCTCTGTAATTATTCAGTAGCTACTTTCCTCTTGGTAAGGGTAGAAGAGACTCTTTAGCTATGGTAAGCAGCTCTTCTAGGAGAAGGACACTCCAAAATCAAACCATTGTTCTCTAGTCTAGGGTAGTGCCATAGCCTCTGTACAATGATTTCCATTGTCTTGGGTTAGAGTTCTCTTGCTTAAGGGTACACTCGGGCACACTGTTCTATGTAACTTCTCTTCCTCTTGGTTTGTTAAAGTTTTTATAGTATATATAGGAAATATTTTCAATGTTGTCACAGTTCTTAAAATATTTTATTTTTCCTTGTTTCCTTTCCTCACTGGACTATTTTCCCTGTTGGGGCCCCTGGGCTTATAGTATCCTGCTTTTCCAACTAGGGCTGTAGCTTAGCAAGTAATAATAATAATAATAATAATAATAATAATAATAATAATAATAATAATAATAATAATAAAATGAGCTACTTTCACTGGCACCCTGGATTGTCGGGACCCGGGAGTGGAGAACCCTTCCTCCCCCACCCCTTGCTTGGGCTCTAAATCGAATGTGATCTCTCAATTATGCTAATGTATAGTTCTAATCCCAAATTTACGCACAATGTTTTAAGGACAGATAGTGTTAGTTTTGGAATTCTAATATCGATATATATATATATATATATATATATATATATATATATATATATATATATATATATATACATGTATATATATATACATATATATGTACACACACTTGAAGATGATCATTTCATGCAATATATAGACATCGCTATCCATATACGGGTAGTAAATTCACAATATAGTGGAAACGTTATTTACATGAAACTAAAGAGTAAAGTATTGTGTGGCCCATTGAAATCACTTTTGTAAGTCGCAAAACGAACCAGAAAACAAATATCTGCATTTACAATAAAACAAGTTAACCAGTTTAATTGCTTGTTTTCTTTGTAAATGGAGCAATTGTGCAAAATGAAATTTCCCATTACAAATAAATCCAAATAACATATTTGAATTGTATCATCTGGCATAAAAAGTAGGACTTTTAAAAGTAAACAAATATATAATTTGTTTTAAAAAATATTTGAATATATATTTGCACAAACCTAACATAATTTCACAATATAAAAGTTTTGGTTCAAAAATTAAGATGAACAATTATATTCGAAAACTTTTTTGTGAGGGATCGCAGAATCATTTGATACACGAAAATACTACATATCACTACAGGTATATTAACGAGATGCGGTATTAGTGTACATACGAAACACTATCTCAAGCAACCAGGGTAACAATCATCGATAGCCAGTACACTTACTACAATTTTTGTGGAATGTTATCTTGTTTTTATATACGGTGGTCTGTATGTTAGATATTCATTATTTACTAATGAATAAAAGGAAACCATATATTCTTTGATACGAGTATGATATATCATTCACAAACTGTCTGAAGAGCATTTTTGGTATGAAAGAAAATCAGCAAAGAGACAGAGCCTTCCAGCTGTATAATACTTAAATATGTCATTTGCTTTATTATTTCGAGACGGACAGAAATATCTTTAATATTATAGTATTCTTTAATTAGTTTTTACAACCAAAATCGTTCCCTTTATACAGCAACTGAAACTTCATTTACAAATAAAACAGAACCACGTGTGAAATTCAGATAAAAATTAGTTTACTGTAGCTATTACGACTTAGAGCAAATTCCTTAAAAAAAAAAATAGCAATTGTTAATATGGCTATTTGTGCTTCTATCGCTTTGAAGCTAATATTAAGCGCATGTCAAAACAAAGGAAAAATTCTTACCAAACAAACATCTTTTTAAAAGAAATAATCAGATCAAATGGCAGAGTCGCTTGCTGGTGGAATTACGTTTAACCAAAGAAATCTCCAACAGTAATAACGGGGAATATAACGGTGTAGGTAAAAGCGTCCTTCGGTCATGTTCTTGCACTAAACGAAAACCTCAAAATTCCCAAAGAGAAAGTGAATGAAGAACTAAAATCCCACAGCCAACGCTCCAGTTGCAATATCATCTCATTTTCATTTTTCTATAGAAGTGACACTTACCTTTTCTATCCAAAGAAGTTTTTTTTTTTATAATAGTTTATTTAAGAACGATCCTTCATCAAATAGCGCTTTTTTCATATGACCATGAAGGCTGTCATTCACAGTTATTACGAATAACTCGCTAGTCATTTTTAATATTATAGTACTAGATTAAGTAACACATGCATTCTCTCTCCCATAGACTTAAGTAAATATTAGCATGATCATATTCATTAAACTTACTGCGATTAATTCGTCTAATGATATCACATGTGTTAATTCCAGAAAATGAAACGTTCTGTCCTTCACTGCAACGCACTTTACCTCGACATAACGTAATTACGGAAACATCTATTGGCAATTATGCCTTCGAATACCTTTATATTTTTCACCGCACATGAGAAGAATAAGTATCTACTGCACTGTATATGTACAGCTCTTCAAAAATTAATCTGCATTGGTATTAACGATGTGATCCAACGCTACTTAATTTATCAGCCGTACACAATATTTGGTAGACCTTCGGTCATTCACTGCCTTGAGGAATAGAAAAGGTGAAGAATGCATGTATGATAAAGAAGAAGGCCACCAGTAAGCTTCTAAAACTTCTCCAATTATTAAGACTTCTAGTAGATCAAAATATTGTTCTGTTAAATTGGAGGCTTATAAAATGGTAGCCTTTTATCTTTAACATAAGCACTTTTTAGTTTATTTGAAAACTTATTTTGTTATAACTGTTTCCAAAGATATTCAATACACGGATGAACACAAATAAGAATTATCGAACAAGTCAAAACTGAAACACAATAAAGACTTGGTAGCTGAAAGTTAAAAGATATATTGAACGAACTAACCATTGACATTCTTCGAAGCATTTTGCTACCAAAACTCTTGAGCGAATTTGCCTAAAAATATTTACGACATTTGCTTAAGTACATTATACTATATGTTAATAGAAATACAAACTTCCATAAGACTTCAACTGTGCTAGAAAATGTGAGCTCATGCAGCCTACTATTTTCGAGTCGTTTTGATATTTGTCCTTGAATCGCTAATCAGCTCCAGATATAAAACGAGGCAGATAGGAAGACAATGCAAATGTATAGTCAGGCAGCAACGAGATCTGTATGATGTGGGTTTTGAGAACGAGAAGCTGTATCTTGATATTGTACGTATAACACTGCGTATCGCTTAAGAGAAAGCCTTGACAGTTGTTGTTTGAGAGCAAATTTAGTGCGGGGAAAGTTGGCTCTTCAGGCGGTAGCAATTCCGGAGAAGACCGTAAAGACGTGTTTACAATCACGGTCTGATGCTTTTGTTTCTACCAAGGTCTATAGAATACCTATTCTATAGACCTTGGTTTCTACAACAGACAGATTCTTTGACATCTCATGTTCAATGACTACCAGTTTCTTATATAGTGTAGGCTATGACGCCTCATCTACCATTGAAGTTAATGTGTACTCAGTTTAATGTGCGATCCTTTTACTGTCAATAATGCACTGCGTAAGGGGCAATGCATTAGGCAAACAGTGTTACATACGTACGAATGATTTGAAGTACAAAAGTATTACTACACACACACACACACACACACACACACATATATATATATATATATATATATATATATATATATATATATATATATATATATATATATATATATACTGGGTCCTTTGACTGGCAAAACTGTAGTACACTGGACGTTCTCTCTGGTTACGGCCACTTTTCCCTTTACCTGCACATACACCGAATAGTCTGGCCTATTCTTTCCACGATCTCATTTGTCCTTATACACCTGACCAAACTGAGATCACTACATATTTCTTCTTTGCTCAAGGGATTAACTTCTGCACTGTAATTCTTCAGTGGCTACTTTCCTCTGGGTAAGGGTAAAAGAGACTCTTTTGCTATGGTAAGTAACTTTTCTAGGCGAAGGACACTTAAAAATCAAGCCATTGTTCTTTAGTCTTGGGTAGTGCCATAGCCTCTGTATATTGATCTTCCAGTGCCTTGGGGTAGAGTTCTTGTGTTTGAGGGTACACTCGGGCACACTGTTCTATCTTGTTTCTCTTCCTCCTGTTTCTTATTTTTTTTAGTTTATATAATTTATACATGCAAAATTTTATTTTTATGTCGCTGTTCCTGTTATTTTAATTGTTGGTTTCTTCTCTTGTAGTTTATTTATTCCCTCATTTCCTTTCCTCGCTGAGCTTTTTTTTTTTTTCCTTTCGGAGCCTTGGGCTTAAATCATCCTGTTGTAGCTTGGCAAGTAATAATAATAATATATATATATATATATATATATATATATATATATATATATATATATATATATATATATATATATATATATGTATGTATATATATATATATATATATATATATATATATATATATATATATATATATATATATATATATATACATACATACATACATACATATATATATATATATATATATATATATATATATATTAATGACAAATCGCTGGAACGTGCGATGTCTCAAGATGACAGCAGGCCGGGAGGACAAAGGAAACGAAGATTGGACAAGCGCTTTCGTGTTATTATTACACCTCTTCACGGTCTTATGGTTTAAAAATACAATTAGAATACAAAGAAACATCTGTGTTGACGTAAAACAGAAAAAATGAGCAAATTACAAATTACTTAAAAGTTAGTTGTTTAGAAATGTTGTTTACAAGAAATTCATCCAGTTTGTACATACCTGAACTAGTGTTAAGCAGATCTTCGAATTTTTTTTTCTTAATTAAAACTGTTTCAATGATATTTCTTTTAACAAAATCTTTGCAAAATATAAGTTCTTTAGCAGCTTTCCAATTAATAGCGTGGTTGCACTCATTCATATGCTGAAAAAGACTGCTGGCAATCTTCGTTTCCTTTTTCCTCCCGGCCTGCTGTCATATATATATATATATATATATATATATATATATATATATATATATATATATATATATATATATATATATATATATATATTAATTTCGGTTTATGTTTACGGGGGATGGTTAACCTTCTCTCTAATTCCCAACGTTATCCTTACATCAAAGGGTTGTGTGTCTAATGTGCCTTCGCCTAGAGACATCCTTTTCCACCAAACCTTTTCTCTCCAGATCATCTTTCACCTTATCTTGCCTACTAATTCTCTGCCTCCCTCTCGATCTACCCCCCCACCCCCCCACAATTAACAAGTTCCTCTCAATCCTTTCTCACTTCCTCTCCACCATCCATTCGCAATGTGTGCCAATATCATCTCAGTCATGACACTCTTAAAACCTCTGTAATCTTTGCTACGCCTCCCATTCTCCTCATTTCATCAATTTTAATTCTTTCAAGCAGTGATATTCCAATAATCCACCTGAGCATTCTCATCTGTTCTCTCAAGCTTGGCTTCCCCTTTTCCTAGAGACCAAGGTTCCAATCAATACGATAAACATTGATCTTGTTAATGTGATATAGATCTCAACTTTTAGCTTGATTACCATTTACTTATCACATACAACTTCCACTACTTCCCGATATTTTATCCTATCCTCAGCTTCAGCCTCACAACCTCCCTCTTAACTTATAGTAAATCTTAAGTATCTAAATTGTTCCACCTGTTTTATAACCGAGCCTTTACTTTCATGTATGTCCCTACCATCCTTACTGCTCACCATAACCTCAGTCTTGTTCCCACTCACCCTCAAGCCACCCATCTCCAAATATTCCTGCCACTCTACAACCGTTCTCAGTAATTCTTTCTCATTTTCAGCGGTCATCAACAAATTATCTGCATATATTGACTCTCACAACTTTTCATTTCTGATCTCTTTTACTTAGCACACCCAAAACTAGCACAAATAAAAACAGACTTAATGCTGACCCCTGGTGTAATCCAACACTTAGTTCAAAGGCTTCTTCGGCGTCAATGACCTTGGATGTCAGTGTGATGGGCTGAGAGAAGATTGTGACTCAAAGACAGTATGTAAGCAACTGAGTGAGTTTATTATAGAACACTCTCCTTTATATACAAAAGCTCAAAGCAACAAGAAATTTCATGTTAAAAGACAGACACCGTTACAGATGAGAAAAGCAAACATGTTTATTCTGGTTCTTTTTAGTGTGAGGGATACAAGCATAATATATACACAAAATGAACTATGTACGATCGTGTGACACACGGTTGGTACATGGCTCCCCGCCCTAAAAATGACATACTGTACATGTTAAATAGGGCGCCCTGATCTAGAGAGGTGAATTGTAGGCGGGTCATCTGGCAGGAGATAAGCAGGTTTTAGATGATCAATGGAGACCCAGTCTTCTTTGCCATGAATGTTTCGTAGGAATGCTTTCGGACTGCGTCGGATCACAAGGAAAGGGCCCGTGTAAGGGGGCATTAGCGGTGGCTTGCTAGTGTCGTTGCGCAGGAAGACGTGCATTGCAGAGTGCAAGTCTGTTGGTATGTGATGCTTCGCTGGGGGCTTGTAAGTCTAGGGGCATGGAGTAAATTTTCCC
The DNA here is from genome assembly GCF_036898095.1 of Palaemon carinicauda. NCBI lineage: Eukaryota > Metazoa > Arthropoda > Malacostraca > Decapoda > Palaemonidae > Palaemon > Palaemon carinicauda. The sequence goes on along the minus strand of NC_090745.1, from coordinate 56,613,335 downwards.
ATGACGTGACATATGCGCTGGAAATCGTCGGAGGAGGTTGTAGAAGGAAAAAATTTGAGCTGCCGAGATATGGAGGGCGTCTTTAGGAGTGATCCTTAGTCCCAGGAGGACCAATGGAAGCTGAGCAAACCAGTTGGAATCCTTGCAGCGGGACATCAAAGCTGCTTTGAGGGTGCGATGAAAACGTTCAACCATTCCATTGGCAGCGGGATTGTAGGCCATTGTCTGATGTAGTATGATGCCCAGGAGATTCCCTAATGATGTCCACAATTGAGAGATGAAAGTGGTACCCCTGTCAGAAGTAATATGCTTAGAGATACCAAATCTTGCAATCCATCCTGAGAGTAAGGCAGATGTACATGAGGTGGACGTTGCAGTTTCCATGGGAATGACTTCAGGCCAACGAGTGGAGCGGTCGATGACGGTAAACAGTTAACAATGTCCTTGTGATGTGGGTAGTGGGCCTACAATGTTGACGTGAATGTGTGCGAAATGACACTGAGGTTGAGGAAAGGTGCCCACTCCTGAATCCGTGTGTCGATGTACTTTGGAAGTTTGGCAAGAAGTACAGGTGCGGACCCAATCCTTAGCATCCCTAGAAATGCCGTGCCAAATGAACTTCGTCTTCAGCAGCTGTGCAGTAGAACGACACGAGGGATGTGAAAGGCCGTGAATGAAATAAAAAACCTGCTGGCGCATGGGAGCAGGAATCCAAGGTCCCGGTCTACCAGTACTGACGTCACAGATGAGGGTGGTGTTGGAGTCTTCGAGGGGGAAGTCTTCCCAACGGAGGTACGTGCAGGATGTCCTACATGCTTGATACTCTGGATCCTGTCGTTGGGCATCAGCCAGGGCATTGTAATCCAATCCCAGTTGAATGGCAGCCAACGTGTTTCTTGACAGGGCATCGGCATTGGGATTCATTTTCCCAGGGACGTATTGAAGGGTGCAATTGTATTCAGCCACAGCGGAGATATGTCGGTGTTGCCGGGCAGACCAGGCGTCAGACTGTCGAGTGAAGGCATGCCCCAGAGGAATGTGGTCTGTGCAAATGATGAAGGGCGTACCTTCTAAGAAATGGCGAAAGTGATGGACAGCCAAGTGCACCCCCAACAATTCGCAATCGAAGGTAGAATAACCCAATTCTGCCTTGGACAGTTTTCTGTCGAGGAAGGCCAATGGGCGGGGCGAGCCGTTGACCACCTGTTCGAGTACTACACCAATAGCAACGTCGCTGGCAACAGTGGAGAGAAGGAGAGGGGCATGTAGGATAGGAAAAGTGAGAGCCGCAGCAGTTGATAGGGCCTTCTTTGCATTACAGAAGGCCACTTCTTGAAGGGAACCCCACTTCATGTCCTTTGGCTTGCCCTTGAGGGAGGCGTAGAGGGGAGCAAGAGTGGCGGCAATGGCTGGAAGAAAACGGTGATAATAGTTGATCATGCCCAAGAATTCCTGCAGAGCTTTGACGGTCGAGGGCGCGGGGAAGTTCTGAACGGCTGCTACCTTCTCAGGGAGGGGATGGACTCCTTCAGGAGTGATGCGGTGCCCTAAAAACGACACTTCGTTGGCGCCAAAGGTACACTTGTCGTACCAGACTACAAGGCCGTTTTCTTGCAGGCAGTCGAGCATGATGCGCAGGTGACGGAGGTGTTCCTCTTTTGAGGAGGAGAACACAAGTATGTCGTCCACATAACATACACAGAAGGGGAGGTCCCCTAAGATGCCATCCATGAGACGTTGAAACGTGGCCCCAGCATTACGAAGGCCAAAACAGGAGTAATTGAAAGTGTATGTACCAAACGGAGTGATAATGGTAGTCTTGGGGATGTCTTCTGGGTTCATAGGCACCTGATAATACCCCCTCAGGAGGTTTAGCGTAGAGAAAACCTTCACTTTGTGCAGGTAGGAGGTCACGTCGGCAATTTTTGGGAGGGGGAAGTGATCCGGTTTTTTTTGCATGTTCAGGCGCCTGTATTCCCAACACGGACGGAGGTAACTGTCTTTCTTCAGAACGATGTGTAAGGGTGATGACCATGGGCTGGAGGCCATTTGGCAAAGGGCCATTTCCTCCATTTCAGCGAACATCTGTTTGGCGGTTACCAATCGTTCTGGTGCCAGACGTCTGAATATTGCAAAGACTGGGGGTTCCGTCGTCTTGATATGGTGATAAATACTGTGCTTGGCAGGAACCGTGGGCGTTTGGCAAAGTTCTGAACGGAAAACTTCCGGGTACGACGTGAGGAGGTGGGCGTAGGCATCAGTGGAGAAGCGAGGTTGGAGGGGGCGGGTTGAAGAGGTGTCGACAAGTACGAGTCTGCGTTGACCAATTGTCGGTGGGCGACATCGACCAGAAGGTGGAAATGAGAGAGGAAATCCGCACCGAGGATTGGCAATGTGACGTCAGCAACGAGAAACTTCCAATTAAATTTACTGTTTCCAAACGATAATGTGAGGTTCTCATAACCGTAGGTGGGTATCGCAGATCTGTTGGCAGCTACCAAGCGGACGTCGGCAGACGTAGACAGACTACGTCGTGTCCTGAAAAGTTCCCTTGGCAAAAGGGAACGACAAGCACCCGTGTCTACCAAAATTCGCACGCCCATTCCTGCATCATGTAAAAAAGAAAAGATTAGAAACGCGGGAGGCCATCGCTACGAGCGATTGCCTACTTACACGTTTTTTGGCCACTGACAATCCTTGGCACATTTCTTTGCGGTTGCCCAGAATCTGAAGTGGTAGTAGCAAAACTGCGGCTGATGGGAGGTAGTAAGTGGCTGTAAATGTCGTTGGTTGGGGCGCGAGCAAGTGGTGGGTGGTGGGTGGCTTTGTCGCCATTTCGGCACGTCATGGGGTAGGCGTGTATGTCCTACGGCATTCACGTCAGCTTCGGTTGACGTTGAATAGGCATCCTCTTCGTCAGGGGTAGAGGCGTTGATGGACGTCTTGAAGTGGCTGTCCATAAGGGCGTCGGCTTTGGTCATCAAGTCCTGTATGGGTAAACTATCGAAATCGGGTATGGCAGCGCGTATAGGTCCGGGTAAATGGCGTATCCAAAGGGCACGAAGTAGGTACACCTCACGAGGAGAGCCGTCTGCGGCTGGTTGCAGGCAAGCGATATTGGTCATTTCCCTGAGGGTGAGCGAAGCCCTTTGGTCCCCCAACGGTTGTTGCGAGAGCTGAAAAAGCTTTGCTATACGGGCGGCAGGCGATGGCGAGTACTGCTGCAGAAGGTATGTTTTGAGGGCGTCATACGCTATTGGGGTGTCTCCTTGTTCACAAAGCCAGTCGGATATTTCCAGGAAGATGTCCCCGGGTATCGCTGCGAGAACATAATCTGCTTTGGTGGTTGAGCAAGTCACGCCCTCGATGCAAAACTTGACTTCTGTGCGCTGAAACCAAGCAAACACCTCTCTGCTGATGAATGATGAATGTTTCAATGGGGGAGTCGCAGCAATAACTTCCATAGAGTCCGCCATAGTACCAACGATGGAGGGGCGAAGGGGGTGTGGAAGGTGGGAGGAGCGAGTCGACTTCCGGGGTCACCAGCGTGACGGGCCGAGAGAAGGTTGTGACTCAAAGACAGTATGAAAGCAACTGAGTGAGTTTATTATAGAACACTCTCCTTTATATACAAAAGCTCAAAGCAACAAGAAATTTCATGTTAAAAAACAGACACCGTTACAGATGAGAAAAGCAGACATGTCTTTTTAGTGCGAGGGAAGAGTGAAGATACAAGCATAATACATACACAAAATGAACTATGTATGATCGTGTGACACACGGTTGGTACATCAGGATGCTAAAATACCTTAAATCAATCAATCAATCAAAGGCTTCTGTTTCCCCAACTGCTCATTCTTTTGTACATCATCTCAACCAATCTTACAAACCTCTCTGAGATTTTCTTCTTCCTCAAGCACTAAAACATCATTTTAATCCACACTGTTGACTAACTACTAGCAACACAATTCACAAATTGGGTCAACTTGAGAAAAATGGACTTTTCATAGGATTTATCTCAATCACTTTTGCTCTCTTGTCCCATCTCCTGCTGCCCATCCTTGCATTTCTATTTAAATATATATAATTATACAATTTGGATTGTGTGTAAATTTAACACATTTGATAAAATCGATCTAATAACAACTTGTAATGTTTTTATCAACATTAGAAATTTCAATACTCCAACTCTAACGTCTCTCCCAAGCTTTCAACATTTAATGAATTTTAAGAGAAAGCTTTGGAAAGGGTAACAGATCTTTCCATTTTCTACTTTTTTATCAATAGTTTTGGAATCTGAACTGGCTAAGATCTTTTGTACCTTGTGTAATCATGTGTGACTCTTACGTCAGACAACCGCCCTCTTTACGTCAAATTACTTTCAAGTTTGTTAACTAATATTAAAACACGTGGTCACGTTTTTAGTTAAGGTTCAAATTCAAATTATTTCGGGAGAAAGGATGCAGAAAATTAGTTCCCTTGTTTAAAAATACAATAAAAAATTACCTTCATTGACGTATTGTTATTCACTGACTTAAAAATTCTATTCACGACACCTTGTTGAAGTTGTTGGCAAAAGGACAGCTGCATCGGGGGATGTTCTGATTCTGCCCCGTCGCCTAAAATGACAAATGACGAAAGAGATGGAAACTGTGCCAGGTTAGAATCACTTTCACAGAATGTAGATATCTTACACATTGCTTTCAGACATTTCATTTACTAATATCTATATTATCAGAGATTTAAGTGATTTAAGAATTTTACTCGTATATAGCATTGTTATTACTGTAGTGTAATTTTTTTCAATCCATTCTAAGACTCATATTTTTAATTAAAGTATACGGCCAGGTAACACGAGACCAAAAATCATGGATATCGACTCACATTTGACAGGTGTCATAATCTATTTCCATGAAAACTGACTCATAACAATGTAAATTAATCAAAGTCACCGCTATTGTGGTCAAGTGATCTGGTACTGAGAGGATCATGCCCTGAAAGCTTCATTAAAATCGAAAGAAAAAAGAGTAATGATAATAATGATAATAACAGACACATATGTATGTATGTATGTATGTATGTATGTATACGCTCTTGCTCAAACACACAAACATTCAACTTTATATATATACTGTATATATATATATATATATGTATATATATATATATATATATATATATATATATATATATATATATATATATATATACATATATATATATATGTGTGTGTGTGTGCGTGTGTCTGTGTGCATGTGTGCACGTATGTATCATGTATGTGCATAAGTATATAAGATATATGAATATATATATATATATATATATATATATATATATATATATATATATATATATATATATATATATATATATATATATATCCAATCAAACTATAATCATAATATGTGAACATAAAGATATAGTTTAAATGCGAATGAAAGTAATAAAACTGAAGACTTCTTTTGGAGACTCTACCGATGTCGTTTTTCTTCATAGCACAAAAAGCAATATAGAAGACTTTATTTGTTTGATAAATTGTCATTGCAACTATTATTTTATCTTGATTATAGCCATAAATATCTAGACTTAATTTTGATATTCTTATATTTTGTCCGAACATATCCAAGGTGTAGGACTGCATGATTTTTTATACTTTACATGGGTTTCTTCACAATGAGTTATAACGAGTTAGTCCGAAGCATTAGTATTTTGTATTTGTATTTTAATAACCACCCTCCTCTTCCTTAATCAAGTACATCCTTTCATGACAGCCGATACTATTGTTGATTTTGTTACTGATGTCTGTATCGTTTTCACCACTCTATTTTTTAAAATTGTAACTATTACAGATTGTTCTTGAAAATTATTGTTCTTGAAAACTTATTATTGAGAAGTAATTTCTATGGTCAAGATTATTCTTGATACCAGAATTTTGACCTTTCATAAAAACAGGCTTCTGCCCTTGCCAATTAGGGGAAGGATGTTGATACATTTTCAAGTAATCATATGGTATGGGGGAAATTTTCTTGTAAGATTCGGGAATATCGGTCAAAACGTTGGGTAAAACTTCATTTTTGAAAATTTTTATAAAATTACTGCCCAAGAAAAGTTCCATAAGCTAAGGTGAAAAGCTTATGATAGAAATACCAATAACATTTGAAATTTTGACCATTATAACATTATATAACTGAGTTACTAAAATGATGTAAAATTCATATATCCTAACAGATATTCTGTTTAAAGTTGCAAAGGAGATGCTACACAATCATCGTTTTCAATATCTATCTCATGAATTGATAACAAATTCCTATGCTATAATATTCAAACACAACCAAAACATTATAGCTCGAAAAAAGCATTAAAATGAAAGAAGCAAACACGAGAGAGAGAGAGAGAGAGAGAGAGAGAGAGAGAGAGAGAGAGAGAGAGAGAGAGAGAGAGAGAGAGAGAGAGAGAGATGCGTGATGTAACGACTTCATGTGACTGGAAGGTGATTCATCTCAGACAACAGCCCTCGAACCCTCTGCAGTCTCTTCCATACCCCCCCCCCCCCCCGCTCAGTCCTCCAACACACCCTAGTCATCAACAATGACCCCATGACCCTTATCGGTCGAACCTTCATCTTCAAGGTCACCAGATGGAGACAGTCCAGGTGTAGACGAAGAGAGCAACCTTAATTACAAGAACGATTAATAAATGTGTAAAAAGAGAAAAAGGATTACCCCACGGCCAGACTAAAGAATACATTATGTTAGGTGAATGATAACTGGAGACTTTCTGAAATCATGTGACTATTCTGTGGCTGTTTATATGGTTAAGTACTTTAATATCGAGAAGCTAAATGAGTTTCAAAAATTTAGAAAATTAAACTTGCCTGAAGGTTTTTGGAAAAATTCTCATTGTAGCCTACAGGCAACAAAACTTTCATGTAATAAAATACTGTCTATCAAAATGAACAAATAATTTCCCTTTGAGGAAGGCAAAATGCATTTATTTCGAAGCACCGCATCTTAAATATTAACTTGTTGAACAAATGTAATTGTATCCAACGTTTGGTGTACTGTACCTGATAGGAAAGACTGCTGACTGAGTCAACAGTCTGTTCTCATTTCCTCATAATGGAATCTTTGATTCAGTCACAGTAGATAATCTTTTTCGTGGACATGGCTACTCCCTAAAATAAAAATGGAATATTGGTAACTCTAAGAGGACGAAGACAAATTTCACAATGGCAAAATACTTTTCAACCCCTGATAAGAAACTGATGTCAATTCAATAAAGGAAATGCCTTCTATAAAATAGCAAATCAATTATTGTCTAACCAATAACCTTCACAATCAAGAGAATTATGGATTGGGCGATAGGATAAAATACTCTGAATATCCACAATAAGAGCCATGTAATGTGAGAAACCCCTATTGTCTCCCGCTAATTTAATGATCACGTTACTTTTAGTTTCCAAGTGAGAAAAAGACTCGCAAGAGAGATAAAAAGGCCTCAAGGTGTTCGTTTAAAAAAAAAAAAGGAAAAACAAAAACTCATAAAATTTGTCAACAGGTAAGTGCAGAAGCGTTTGTTTGAATATGAAAGAAGTACATACGAAATGGAAACATAATTATTTTATATATAATCATCTTATTCTGGTCCTTATACTAGAAGCAAAATAGAATAAGATTATTTGTTTAGATGATGTTTGTAATTCATAAATGAGATATATAAAGGACTCTAAATATAGATATGAATTCAATTATATCAGACATTCAAGAGATATGAAACTGTGTCCATTTGTTCCATTTTTCTATGAAATAAGGGCGTATACGTAATATACAGTATTTATTAGCGGTATTTACCTCAAGTTCAACTCAAATCCCATCGTGCAGCCGCCAAAGAGGGAAAATGATTTCAGTTTATGCATTTATACATCTGTCAAAATAATATATATTATTCTATCTAAATCGGGCTAAATTGGACCCAATATCATTATCGTTATGCAACGTTAAGTGTTCTAATTTTAGACTGAAGTATATAAAATCTTTGTCATATTCATCAAAGAAACGATATTAATCTAAATCTCATATTTCTTGGTCTTTTACATGATTTCAAACTGAAATTCTTAAAATTCGAACAGAAGCAGAATGAAAGAAATGTCGTTTCAGAGCGGTTTCGATTCAACATTCCTTATTGATTAAGATCTCAAAACTAACCTGGGGATTTATATCAGCTCATCTGCATACATGTTTGTGTAAGCTCTATAATCATAATAGATCCAAAAAAAGCCACTATCGCCTCACTGTACTAACACAATCTAAAGTATTCTTTTCTAATAGTGGGTTAAAGGAGGGTTGTCCGAAACATTTATATTAGATGCCTCATGCGCATAACGTGAGCAATCTTTACACGACTTTTACAACGATAGTTGTTTCTACTTGAAAAGTACGCGTTGCATGAGAATTAAGGAAAAACACTACTGAGTATTACTTAGACCTACTCATCTTAAACAACAAATATTTTGATAGAAATAAAGCTTTCATGTATTAAAAACTTTTCTCCTATTTGTAAGATAAATATATAATATAGTGGATTATAGATATTATCTTTTATAGTTGAAATATATTCAACGACAGAACCACATGGAAGAATTGGTCAGTATAGAATAGAATCAAAAGACTCAAAATGTTCATGGTACTGAAGAATTTTAGCTTATACTAGTCTCCAGATTTGTAATCTACTACTGTAGTATGAGGCAGAACAACGAAATAATCTAATTTTTATATCCGGGTCTGTTTTTTTTTTTTTTTTTTTTTTTTTTTTTTTTTAAATGGATGCTAGACTTTCAATGAAGCTAATCTAGTTTTTCAAATAATTTTAGTTTCCTCTCACAATGAAAATGTTCTTAATTTTCTTGAGTAATCGAGGAAAGCTTTCTTTACATTTTGATCATAAAAGAAATGAAAACTTCTAACACTCAACAATAAAGGATAACCTTTATTCATTTCCACTTGCTTATTTCAGTCAGCTCTGAGAGCAATCCTGGATCCTCACAAATCATTTCCTCCTTCCAGTAACTGTATGAATATAACATTTAAGGATAAGCAAAGGAAAATGAGGGATGAAGTTAACATGACCCTATGAGTTAATGACCTGGAAAATCGTAATTTTTTCTTTTACAAAATATCGCTTGTTACTTTCCGGATTTACAGTGTCGAGTTTTCAAGCAAAAAAGTCAAAACATCCATAACAGTTTTGATTTTTAAAAATAACATTATACTAAAGAGATATTCAGTAATCGCTGAATGCGAGCTTAACTAATTGACACAAGTTGCATTCTGAACATTCATTTCACGAAACAGTCAATATACAGAAACACTGATGAAAATAATTTCTTTGATAACGAAATAAGCTTTGAGTTAAAAACAATTATAGAAAAAGTACTTTAAATGTGTGTAGAAATACTTTCTTATTCATGAATATTAAATTATGAACAGACATTTCCTAATATATACCAAACAAAAGAATATGAATTTACCTTTCTTTGTAAAGTTAGGAAAGCGCCAACCTCTCTTCTCCATCTTTTCTTTGACTCCTCCAAGCTTTTCTTTGAATCTTTGACCACGTCTTCCAGAGGGTCTCCTAACAAACGCATCTTTCAGATCTAACGATTCACATTTTACCAATCTTCCGTGCTTATTTGGCTTACGGGAGTCGGGATCTTGTTTTCTGGGTGTGGATTTCCGATGCAATGATCGGCTGGGGTTAGCAGGATTCTGGATATTTGGTAGCGTGCCATAGCTTGAGGGATTAGGATCGCAAGAAGAATCTGATGCTGAGACTGTCAAGCCAGAATCAGGAGATGCAGTGCCATTATGGGCACTAGGACGGATGAGGGTCTCTACATCCAAATTTAGAGCAGAAAGTACCCGACGGTGACCAGCCTTCACTCGCTCATACTCATCTAGAACTTCATCTACTAATGACCTCCTTGCCCAAGAATGGGTAGGCCTATTCCAGTTTTCTGGTATCTCTTCATATATGTTATCAGAAGCTACAGACCCACCATAACTGCCAGAATCTTCTAAGGCAGCCTGAGCTTTAATTACATCAACTGGACAGAGAAATCCTTCTCCAGCATAGGAATAGACGCCCTCCTCCTCCTCGTCTTCTTGACGAAGTTGTCTCTCCATGTGCAACGGGTTTTTTGCTGAGAAAGTTACAGGAACCTCTGGAGATTCTAGATGTCTCATCACAACGAAGCAAGACCCATCTTCGTGTTGGAGGGATGACCCTAGAAGATTATGTGGACAACGTGCCTCAGGAGAATGAGGTCTAAGGAAGCAGGGATCCTCATCCCATCTTACTGCAGGTGGAGGTGGCGGTGGAGGATGATCATGTGCACCAATATGCAGATTATGTTGCTGACTATGAGGGTGGAAGTGTAAACGACGCGGTGGTGGGCGAGGTACTGGAGAGTAGGGAGGGTATGTGTGATGATGATGATGATGATGATGATGGTGGTGGTGATGAAGCTGGCGATTGTTTATTGTTTGTAACGGTTCTGAACTGGGTGGTAAAGAGATGGGTCCTAGGAATGGACTCGTAGTCACCATACCCATTAAGGATGCCTCATCAGGAGGCATGGAGATGGTCCCAGTTGATCTTCTAAAAGCTCCATAATGGTCATGGGTAGGGTGGATGTGAACAGGGTTGGCTAAGCGTTGCCTTATGGGTGGTGTAGCGTATTGTGCTGAATATATGGTGAATTCTGAGGCCACACCCCCCTCCATCATGCTTATCCTTCAAGCATCACATCTGAAAGAAAATTAAATCATAATTATAAATAAAGCATTGGCATTATAAAATGCATTCACTCAAATCATTTGCAAGGTATTTTGAAGGTCTATAACTCGCCCAAAATCCTCCTCTATGAATATTTGTTTGTCCACTACATCCAGTCAATTGTCTCTAAATCTACATGCAATACTACTAATGGTTGAGAGGATATGTACAATACTCAAGGATTTTGTTTAATCTTGTCATGCAGATACATGATTTCAAAATTTTTATGGTTGGACCAACAAAAAAGGGAACCGAAAAAGATTGAAAATAACACATGTAATGTATGATCACATTTTCCTGTCACCAGGTGTTATTTCATTAGTGGAGACGAGACTATTTGAGGTGTCAGTAGAAAACAGATTTTGTCAAGGTCATTCACCAGTAATAAAATCAATTGTACAGCGGAATGATATGTCTTATTTGTTCCTATGTTTCTTTGCAAATGGGAGAAGTCCGAAAATAAAAAAAAAGTCTTTATTGACTAAATGTAATCACCTGGTAGTGTCACAGAGAAAGAGCACATACTGTATCTTCGCCGATATCACTCACAATTGAGCACATTAATTTTGTTTCCACTAATCTGTAAACGGATTTTGGTGAAATGTTCATAGTGCAAGACCTTCCAGGCGATGACCGTTTGTTGTGGATTTTGTCATTATTTTTTTATACCATTTGAAAGGGCTCTCAAAATGTAATCTTTTACCAAGTTTCATCCACATGGTTTGTTCATCTGTTCTGGAGATATTTAGTTTAAATGCGCAACAAATTACGTACAAACCTAAATTAGTAAATTACTCAAATAACTTCAAATACAACAATAACGGGGTGGCAAATGGGAACACTAGTTTCAGATTCAGAAACGGACTTGAAATAAAAAAAAAATTCTTCCATTCAACCCATACTTCGGTCAATCTAAAGGTCTACGGGTTCTAATAAATTTCACAGGTATTATGCACATGTAGGATACGGTAATAGCTACAAAGCAAAGCCATATCCATAAGAATTATAAAAGTAATAATGAATAAAAGAACAATTTCAGAAACATAGATCACTAAAATCAAATTGGCCGTTAACCAAACCCTAATTAGCCGAGTGTCGAGGAATTCCAAGTGTCCAGAATCTTCCAAAAATTATAGACGAAATTCGTTTTCATTCTTGACCATTTATAGGAAACTTACTTTTTTTTTTTTTTTTTTTTTTTTTTTTTTTGGAGACAGCGACTGTCTGTTGTGATAAGATAGACTTTTAGTCCCCTATAAGGGCTGAGATGATATTCAGGAATTGAGAGAAACTGTATTCCAGGGTTAAAGAGACCTAACTATATTAGGTCTACTACTTTTCCTTATTTTCAACGATTATATGATTTGAAATGCTTTCGTTATCGAAGTTATGGGGCATACTGGAATGCTAGCTCAGTTCATACAGTCATATAATCATATTGTGGCTCAAGTAAAACGGTTTAGGTATCCGTTTCTTTATGCTCATATTTACTCGTTTACATTTTCCTACTTTTACTTTTCATTCATTATAACAACATTTTCCTAGACTTCTTTTTGATATTTCTGATTGTTTTTCTTTATCCATATAGGCAGCCTATAAGATAATAATAATAATAATAATAATAATAATAATAATAATAATAATAATAATAATAATAATAATAATAATAATAATAATAACAATAATAATAATAATAATAATAGATTCAGGAATAGATTAAACCCGTCTCTGCTATCGCGATGACATTCTACAATTCGGTACTTATAGTATACTATGGTATTGCACTTGAATGAAATCATTACAGCATAATAACTTATCAAAAAATTATGTCATATATCAAAATTATTTTTTTCTAACTCGAAATAATTTGAAAAACATTCCGAAGTCCAGATACCTTTAACTATCATTTTTTTCTGATATTTAAGATCTTGAGCAAGAGATGCTAAAAACTGAGTTTTACATTGATCACTGTATATGTGCCCCTGAAAAATATGAAAAGTAGAAAAAGGCAATTTTCAACCAAAAATACAACGAAAAATAATCTCGACCTCTGTAATGACTTTTGACTCTTAATAGAGGTCAAAATACAAAATAATAGCGTAAAAGTATTACCAACCCCAAAGGTACCTAACTAGCAAGTTTTAATAAAGGCAGACGAAATTAAAACAGGTCAAGGTCGTAATATTTGGAAAATGTTTTCGCCAAATTCCAACTCATCAAAATCAGAATAAAATAGAAGGGTGAACAATTCCATTACCAATACAAATTGACAGGAATATGAATATTCTAAAAAATTAGAACCAATCCCAAACCTATCAAATTTAATCAAAACTAGAGAAAAATAAAATGTTCACCTATAAGCTGATCATTGAAGTGTAAAAACCTGACAATACCAGACAAGCGGATAAACCCTGTACATTCATCGAGGTAAATAGCTAACTAGTTTGATGAAAATAAAGGAGGTATGAAAAATTTCCCTTTAGATTAACATGTGACCTTATAAAGTAGGTCATCGTAAAACATGCTCAAAATAACATTCGTCTTATAAAGATCAGAGATCTTAGTTACTGGTTATAACATATTCTGAGATAAAGAGGAAAGAAACAAGTTTTGACGCTTAAGTCTGCTCATGACCTTAAACATAGCCTACTAAAGGCCAAAATATTTGGGAAAATTTTATCCTATCCATGCTTATTTTTTAAACTAGGGCGAAAACTTTCCTGGTCCGTGATAGGCTCTTTTTATTTTCTTGGCAGTTTCAAAAGAAATGCCCCACAGGAGGATTAATTACTATCCTCTAATCATTAGTGCACTTAAATTGTCGTTCCATGCTTTTCTTTACATCTTGAACGATATTTTCCTATGTCTGTGATATGCTTGTATTTTCTTCGCAGTTTCAAAAGAAAGGCTTTATAGGTTATATGCATCATAACTACAATAGCCTCCAACAATTAAGTAAGTTTATATCGGTCGATAATTCATTCTTTGTATGCAAGAAATTATATTCAGAAAGATTCAATTGACAATTAATCAAGCATGGTAAGAACATATTATATGGCTATGGTGAAAGCTATACTGTAATACAAATCTTAGATATTTCTTTCACAGTCTAAACAATGTCTCAAATAGTAAAGTGCTTCTGCATTTTAGCTTTATATCTTTTAATTACCCACACCCAAATATTCACTTTATATATACAACAACAACAAAAAACTACATATTTTTCCAAGGAGGCCGACGACTGACATGAAAATTTTATCGATTATTTTCTTTTTCATTTAGTTCTACACATCAAGAGTTTATTTAAAATTTCAATATGGCTTCTTTCTTTTAAGATGACCGCATTTTCGATTAAAAAGTTACTTTAAATAATGTTGTCTGATTTATGTGATAAGAATATTATTTTATGCCTCATAAAATGTGGAAAATAATTCCAGAATTGAAAAGAACATAAGCTATTACATCGATGATGATGCAGTACTCTGTCTTATATAGCAATACACGTGTCAACCAAACACCCTTCGGTATAGGGGTAGTAGTGTTCGGCAGACAGCCACATACTTGAGAGCTACCCTATGAGTACTAAATGTCACACGGTACAAAAAGACTGGTCATATAGTAATCAATGTTAGCTAGTTGAGCGTGTCTAAGAGTGTAAGAAAATACATTATAGTTCAGCCTTCAAGTGCACAATACTTTTGAGCGTGATAAGACTAAAACTACAATGTTACTATTATTATTATTATTATTATTATTATTATTATTGGAAAAGCAGAATGCTAAAATGCCCAAGGGCTACAACAGGGAAAATAGCCCAGTGAGGAAAGGAAACAAGGAAATAAACAAACTACATGAGAAGTAATGAATAGCTTAAGTAAAATATTCTAAGATAGAATCGTGTGCCCAAGTGTATCCTCAAGCAAGAGAACTCTAACCCTAGACAGTGGAAGACCATGGTACAGAGGCTATGGCACTACCCAAAACTAGAAAGCAATGGTTTGATTTTGGAGTTTTCTTCTCTTAGAAGAGTTGCTTACCACAGCTAAAGAGTCTCTTCTACCCCTACCAAGAGGAAAGAAGCCAGTGAACAATTACAGTGCAGTGGTTAACTCATTCTTGTTCGGTAATCTCAGTGTTGTCAGGTGTATGAGGACAAAGGAGAATGGGGAAAGAAATGGCCAGACTATTCGGTGTATGTGTAGGCAAAGTTAAAAATGAGTCGTAACCAAAGAGAGGGATCCATTGTAGTACTGTCTGTCCAGTCAAAGGACCCAATAAGTCTCTAGCGGTAGTATCTCAACGGATGGTTGGTGCCATAGCATATTATAATTTGACGGCAAAAATTTCGATACTACAACTGAACTGACTGATTGTTCTTGTACAGGAAAGTTAAGCCAGGGATAAGAGTTTCTAGTTATGTGATTGCTGTATGGACCGCATTTGATCAATATGGCATTGAGCAAATAACCGAGCAAGATATAATGACTCAGTCGAGAGTCTAATTCAATACCATATACTAAAATACATACTCGAAAGTGATGAAAGTGCAAGGCCTCAGCCTTAAATGTTTGGAGTGGGAGGAAATCCAGCACCGAGGTGCAACTAGGGAAAACCTTGCAGTTGAACGATTCAGTAAAAGCTAAAATGGGTTGGACAGCAGGATGGAAATTCAAGTAAAAAACAATTGAATAACTATATACTATTTTCGACAGCGTACAGCGATAACATAAATAAAAAAAGAAACTCATTAATTTACATAATAGCTATGGTCGAAATGCGAGAAAAATTTACTAACATTTAACTCTAGAAATGATCTTATAATACTGCTAAATCTTGTAAGACTAGATTGATTTAGAAATATAGAAAGGACACTGGAAAGAAACAAGTTTTTGTTCAGCAACACCAAACGTATAAAAAAATGTGAGAGTAATTACTGTTGCTAATAATAATAAAGAAAATAATACCTCAACCATTGTACAGCAAGCATTCAATATTTTCTTAGAAAGAAAGGGTTAGATGTCTGCATTAAGAAAAACAACAACAATGACATCTAATGAAAGACTTGACGAATGTTGCATGATTATTTTAACAAAATATCTTAGCAAAGCTTATTGCCGGGAATTCTCTTGCAAATGGGCGGACATACAATGTGTTTGTGACAAAAAGCAAGAGAGCACTTGATTTACAGAGCCCGTTAGAAAAATACTTAAGTTCCTTTCTTTGCAATAGAAGCAAATACAGCGAAGCCATTTTCTTACTAAATCTACTAAAATCCTGTGCAGAGAGATGTTTGATCACATTTCCAGATTCTACAATTTCCAAGAGAAATTTGTTGAATAATCTATTCCGACAAAATTTTTCCAGTTTAGCTGCATTAACATCATATATTTGCCACAGCTACGGCAAGTTTATTTATTATTAAAAGAAGGAGTTTTACCAGCCCAATGAGTCAAGCTTGACTCTCACAGGGCTGGCCCGAAAAAAAATCGGGATATAAAGAATTATAAGATTAAAAAAATTCAAATGATAAGGAAAAAAATAAGTAAACAAAAAATACTTATATATATGTATATATAAGTATATACTTATAATCTTTAAAAATTCTAAATATGGGTGAATAGATGGTTGAATATATATATATATATATATATATATATATATATATATATATATATATATATATATATATATATATATATATATATATATATATATATATATATATATATATATATATATATATATATATATATATATATATATATATATATATATATATATATATATATATATATATATATATATATATGAAATCTGAGTGATAAAAATAATTAACTATATATTAAATCTATGTAATTTAAAATGAACTAGTAAAAAATCTTGGGTAAAAATTTAGATTCTATCAATAATACGTGAATTCCTTAAAAAGGTTAAAATTCTAGGAACAAAAAATTACTTGATTCAGTTAAAATGTCAGAAAAAGTTTTCTGACCAAAACATATCTCTCTCTCTCGCTGAAAAACTTTACAAACCGAAAATATATGTTTAATAGATAAAAAAGTATCACACTCACTGCACATTGGAACAGTGCCGTGAGGTGTACTCATTAAAAATTCAGGGGTCAATCTCGAGTGCCCAATTCGTAATCTGGTTAAAATTGCTTCTGTTCTTTTGTTCTTTTGTGTCGAGGAATCCCAAGGAGCAACCTTCGGTTTAATATGCCTTAATTTATTATTTTCTGGCACATTACTCCAATTATTCTGCCATTTTTCCAATATGAAATGCCTTAACAATGTAATCAAATCTCCAACTGGGAGGTCAATGTTTTGTTGTGGTAATTTAATGGCTTCTTTAGCAGCAGCATCCGCCTTTTCATTACCAACAACTCCAACATGAGCCGGTATCCAGCATAACTCGACACTTACACACTGAGAAGATAATTTACTTATAAGGTCTTTAATTCTTAGGATCAAGTGGTTCCTATGAGTATAGTTTTGAAAAAGAACAACAGAAACCCCTGGGTGTGATGACTCTGGAACTATTTGTTCTACTTATCCGAAGTTGATAGTTTTTGTCAAGATACAGAAGACAACTAAACAATATTCTTGGGCAGGTGCAGTAAGTACTGATATGTGTGGTATATAGTTCATATCAGCTTGACAGTTAGTTACCTTAGGCCGGAATCACATAAAAATCAGGCGACACGAGGCACGGAATCACCCAAATGCGAGACATCTCACACCACATGTTACCCTGTTACATAGGCTCATGCACGTGCTCACGTTTGTCACTTGACACGATAGATTCCGTGGCTGATGTTACATTAGTTTTATTGAGTAAGCAAAGAAATAAAAAGCTGTTGCTGCCACGAATTTAATATAAAAAATCTTCTGCTAACTTATGAAATATAAAGATGAAGAAAATTCTAATAATCTAAAAATGTCATACAAGAATTATGTGGAACTGAAGTCAATAGTGCTTCCTATTGCAATCTCAGGGTTGTAATTGGCGAAAACCAGCATCATCAGAAAATATATTCTTAATCCTCAGTGGAGTTTAAAATAGTAACAACAGCAGAAACATTAGCAAAAATCACAACAACAAAACACACATACACACACACAAAAAAGAAAAACCGAAATAACACTTACAACAGCAGGTTGAAAAAAAAATTACTCTTTTAAACCATATTAGAAATTAAAGCCAGGTTGTAAACGATGTATCTGATATTCTTTTCAAATCAAAATTAAATTCCATTCTTATTTATAGAAATAAAAACATATACGATGGCAGGTTGATCGCAATGTATTTTTCAGAGTAGCCTACAGGCCTATTGAAATTGTATTACTTAAAGAAATGAACAGAAAAAAAAAAAAAAACAGCAGGTTATCCACTGGATTCTTTTAATTATAATGAAATTTTACTATATAAGTAAATGAAAAGTGCTACTAATGAACAGAGTTTTGCCCAACACGCGACACGAAAAGTAAACAGGCTCACTTTTGGTCGACACATGTGGTTCACGCGTCACGCATGTTGCGTCACTTCCTATGTGATTCTGACCTTACGCTACAGTATATAGGTAGAGACCACACGATCATTGTTTTCAAACCACGGACTGTGACATAACATCTGTTCCATGTTTTTTCACTCAAGCCCACTTTAATTTACTTTTTTGTTTGATTATCTATTCATGCATTCTATCAATCAAAAATTATTTGTCAGTTAATTGTTATGGTATTTAGTGAATTTTATAATGTCATTCTATTCCTTCGAAATTTGTCACGTTAGCTCAAGGCTTGTTTTGGCTCATTCCACGGAAATGTGTAAAGGTAATCACGAAGAATACTGTTAATTGGAATTAATTCAGTGTATTGTACGACAGGGAATGAAAGATGTCCCCGCTGCTTGTGGAATCAGAACGGCTGAGCTAGTAATAACATATTTTGATCGTTGAAAGTCATTGAATAGCTGATCCACAGTATAATGACCATAGTTTTTAATATGTCTCAAAAGGAGAATATGATAACATTTTTCCAAGCATTAAATAACATAAGGATAACATTAAACTTTTCTTCACACTGCATTTCATACTGAAACAAACAGCATGACTTTTA
The DNA here is from genome assembly GCF_036898095.1 of Palaemon carinicauda. NCBI lineage: Eukaryota > Metazoa > Arthropoda > Malacostraca > Decapoda > Palaemonidae > Palaemon > Palaemon carinicauda. The sequence continues at coordinate 56,594,385 of NC_090745.1, read as the reverse complement.
GGAGTTCAACAAGTTTCAGAACCAACCACTTCCTGCACATGAATGTTGAAATCCCACACATGCACCAAATAACAATCAGGATATACTTTAAGTTAACATTGCATGTGGAAAAGTCAAAATAAAATATTTCTGCCATGAATGAATTTTCAATGTAGAATTTCCTGCTACCCCATTCAACTAAAGATATTTGAGAACCAAGAAATACAGTACTTGCTTCCATACATAGGCATAGAATAGGACAGAAATGACTGAAGGCTAAGCATACTGGGTGACTACTGGAAGTATGGGCCGAAAGCATTTGCAAGTTCTAAAAGGGAAAAATCAATCAGGAGGAGAGTAACAGCCTGGCGAAGTAGGAATCAGAACCAAGATCGCAAAAATCATAGAAATTAATTTCCCCAACTCAAAAAGGAAAGAAGAAACATGTGCTAATTATCAGTAGTTGACTAAATGTGTCTGCAGCAAAGGATGCCCTTCTAAGCGCAAGTGTGACAACCCCAAACTCTGCTGACAATGAACGCAAGATTAATTACGGTAGATTACGAAGAGTAGATTTCCAAATATATTTCATGCGGTTAAGTGATGTAATCGTAAATTATTAAGTCGGAATTATATTTTCATAGCCATATTGAACGAGTGTAAACATGACCTTAAACTTTTGAAATCGGGCGTTTCGATCTAATATTCTGCCAATTATTTAATATTAAGAGCCAGGTGGCAGCCATCTTGAAAAATCCCCCTTCCACTTTGGAGTTTCAGATGGCCGCAACATTTTTCTTTTAAAGTGACTGAGCGATTCTCAAAAACCTTTTTCTGCTTGCATTACCTTTTCGATAATTACATCAATTATCCGTCCCACTCTGCAGTCATTTATGGCTTGCCAAACGAGCATACCCAATTCATCAACTATAAAACAGACGTGTAACAAATAATGAACAAATTTACAAAGAAGACCCAGCAAGAAAAATGACCAGCAAGGAAAAGATGTGGGATCGTAAATAAGCGGTCGTTCTTCAACCAACGACCATGATCTATAACCACTTTGAATTCCACAGAATACGACCAAACACATTTGTCTAAAAGAAAACTTGAACAATGACACAGTACATAAACCAAAGTCTAGAATGAAATCAAAACAGAGAGAGAGAGAGAGAGAGAGAGAGAGAGAGAGAGAGAGAGAGAGAGAGAGAGAGAGAGAGAGAGAAACTGATGTATTTATGTACGAGCACGAGTAATGAATGATATTTATTGAGTCGAAAGAAATATTTCTTTTACCTAAAGAGAACGAAAAGGTTAGATTTTTCTTGATTATTTATGGGTGGGTGGGTTTTGTTTTGTCTTTACAAACGCTAAACCTGTCATATTAAAATTACTACTAGATTTTACAAGGGATAATCCTTGTAAATTATGATTAAACGGACAACAATATTTAGAGTAAAATGAGAAAAGAATATCTACCAGTATTAAGCAAAAGTATTACCTCAGGGACACGACACCAGAGAACCACAGAAAAGCCCATGGGTTAGATTTACATCGAGGCCTCTTCATCTTTATTTCCTTTATAAATCAAAGGATGTAGAAACTTACGCAAAAAGAAATAGGGTTCTATAGCACCTAAGTTTGTCATTCCTAAACACCTTCGAACCTGATCACAGATAATTCGAAATAATGTCTGCTGTATACCCTCATAAATTGTTTCTATTTGCCAGTTCACCCTTCCAAATAAAGAGAGAGAGAGAGAGAGAGAGAGAGAGAGAGAGAGAGAGAGAGAGAGAGAGAGAGAGAGAGAGAGAGAGAGAGAGAGGGGGGAAACGGTAAGAGAATATATATCATATGCATCTTAACAATTCTAAAAGTCTAAAAAGACAAGTATAACCCTTGAAATATTAGATTTAACACCGTAAAATAAGAAAACCCAATAGCGTAATTATCTCCCTGATGATGAGGATAATTTGCACACACACACACACACACACACACACATATATATATATATATATATATATATATATATATATATATATATATATATATATGTATGTATATATATATATATATATATATATATATATATATATATATATATATGTATATGTGTGTGTGTGTGTGTGTGTGTGTGTGTTACTGTTAAAGTCTATAATCCGGTAATGCATGAAATAATTTGTGATTTCATGAAATAGCCAAAATTGTTAGTTAAAGTGTATAATATAATAACATCATATAGTTTAAATAGCTATTTCATGAAATCCCAGACATGGATCAGGCAGAAAATATAAACTGTTCATTAGTAATGGTATGCTTATCTCCCTGATCTCTGGCAACAAGTGGAAGTCATAGCCTTTCAATTATCCAGAAGTCTTAGTTTCAATCCTGCTGCTTATCTTCTCTGGTACAGTTATTCAGAGCAACTATTATTCTTGTTTTATTACTTCAACTTATTTCATTTAAAAATGGAAGGTAATAGTGCAAATTTCAAAGGAAAACTGAACGAGTTACCGGTTGTTGCCAACAGTACTTTAGGGCCTAAACATAAATATGAAGCCCTTGTTGGAAAAAAAGATGCAATCAGATTTTTGGTTATTAAAACGCTACAATGTTCTTCAAGTCCAAGGGATTGACAAGTTAATTTTTACTTTGTGCAGCAATGAGGATGCCATTAGATATCATGTGTGACTGAGGATAAATTATTGGACATGGAAGTCGGGATAGTATGCTTTATGAGGTAAACAAAAGTTATAAAATTGTAACACAACAACAAATCTCTTTATTATTGCAGTGTTGTGAAACATGTATAATAAGTGATATTTAAAAAGGAATAACTATTAATCCCAATGGCATTGACGCATTATAGCAGTAGATGCCAGTTAGACTTGATCGACCTGTGGTCCCAACCTGATGGTAAATACAAATTTATTTTTGTCCACCGGGACCATTTAATGAAGTTCATTACCTTACGGCCTTTAACATGTAAAAGACTGATGAAGTTGCTTGTAATTTATTACTTTTGGGGCACCATGTGTGTTACAGTGATAGTGGGCGCAAGTTTTTCAATTCAGTTATTAAAAACTTAAAACTGGTAAGGCCGGAATTGCATATTGTTCACGGTAAACACCAACATAGCAAAAGACAAGGAAGCGTAAAGCGGGCTAGACGTTGAAAAAATGCTATGTACTTGGATGAGTGACAATTTAACTATCAAATAGAGTGAAGGTCTGCATGTTTTAAAACAGTTGTATGTTCGATCACAATATTCCTGATTACACCTCAGGATATTCCACCCTAAACAATTTCTCTGCAAAGTGTGGCCACGTAACAAGCACTTGGGCATGGACAAGGTTTCGTTCCCTGCCACTGCACTTTAAAGTGCCAAACAAAAAGGTGTTTCTGCTTCAAGAAAAGGATCTTGTGCAACTGTAAAAATCACGAACGTCGTCCTTGCTGCAATAAGTGAGAGTTATTATATTTTATATTATTGACGAAAATTCAATAAAATAATGATTAATGGTATAATAAAGTCATTTTTATATAGTTTACCTGATTAGCGTTAGTTAATCCTTAGTTATTTCATGAAGTACTTAGTTAATTTATATAAAAAAATGTCTTACATATATATATATATATATATATATATATATATATATATATATATATATATATATATATATATATATATATATATATATATATATATATATATACTTTAACTAAAACACTCCGTTATTTCATGAAATCAGTAGTTATTTCGTGCAGTAACTGAATTATAGACTTTAACGGTGACATATATATAAAGAACAAAGGAAATTAAGGAATGTTATGGATAGCAATGGACTATCTAACGTAAGATATCTGATTGCCAATGGCCCAAGAAAAGAGCTGTAAGCAATTGGTCCCGGCACTTGCCCACCAATAATATATAATATTGCAGAGTGCTAAAAGGAAAATAAAAATTATGCGGCGAGATAAACCTCAAAACAGCATTTAGCTCCATGACTTTCTTTCCCTTTCTAGAAATATACCTTTGTACCATAACACTCAAAATTTGAAATAAATGACTTGAATTCATGGGTTAAGGTGGCCGTAGCTTTTACCTGAGAGAGAGAGAGAGAGAGAGAGAGAGAGAGAGAGAGAGAGAGAGATCACAACGGCAACAATACAATACAAACCGAAAGTGTCATTCAGTATCTGATCTCTGAACAACGAAAGGAATGCAATGAGATTTTTGCAACAATCGTCTCCCCTGGGATTCTACGTTCACTTTTCAAGACAAGCTTACAATTCATGTGTACAAACACACACGAATGTATATATATATATATATATATATATATATATATATATATATATATATATATATATATATATATATATATATATATATATATATATATATGTATATATATATACATATATATATATATATGTATATATATATATATATATATATATATATATATATATATATATATATATATATATATATATATATATATATATAATCACATGTTCCTATCAACTTAAAAAATGTCTTTTAATCGCTGAATCAAGGATGAACAACCGACGCAATGGATTTCCACGAAGTGTGTCGCTTCATATATTTGTACTGAGAGTTAAATAACAAAGCGCCTTATGCACACTATGTCATTCATCGTTTCTTGCACATACCCTCTGGCTACCAAAACATCAAGGCCCTTCTGATTAAATATCACTTCCGGTTCATTCCTCGTTCGCAACACCCATCAGTTATACACTGTCTTTAATTTATAAGCAATATTCTCCGTTCACTTCAACACTCCCTTCATATATTTACACCTTGGCTTCCATAAACGTCCTTCCTTTCCTCTCAGTAAACCCTGATACTTTCCTTGCATCATCTATCATGTGATTCACCAATTCTCCCATATTACTATCATTTAATGTATTATTTCCGGAATCAACAGTTCCCATTTTTACCCTTATCTTTCTGTTTTCAATTTACCATTTTCCATCCACTTTCTATTTTCTCTTTTCACTAAGCCTTCTAAGCTTTTATTGTTCTCTTTAGTTTTTCACTATCCCTATTCTTACGAAGCTGGTTTAGTGTCGAGTAAAAACTTTTTTATTAATAATTCTATTTATATTTTATATTGTTTTAATTTGTGCATTGAAGAGATGACACCCAGCCCGTAAAATGAGATCCTCTCCTGTAGATATAAGTATTTTATGTAAATTACATAAGACCTTCGTCGTTAATTTTCTTTTTATTCTTCATTGAAGTTGATATTTGTAAATTTACGTTATTTTTTAAGAGTTAACTTTTTATTTCACGTCCGTTTGTTACAAGTCTTACAAAATCTATTTGAGAGTGTTGTGGGATTTGTATGAGATAGGAACCAGGGCTTAGGTAATGTTCTTTTAGATTTTATGAAGCATTGTGTAACTTTTGATAGAGAATATTCAGTAACATGTTCTTTGGAAAATTCTCTACCATATGCTTTAGAAACGTCATGAAGGCCTGGTGAGAGGATGTTATCTTTTTTTGATTTTGGGGACAAATGGTGGGCGGAGCTAGCTGCCTGAGAGAGCCATCTGGTGTAGCGTGAGTACAGCGTTTAGGGGAGTAATATTTGGCAACTTTGGCACTTGGCCCAGCCCCCACGCTACCAGACCTCGATCCTGGAACCTTCTGGAATTAACCAAATTTCATATAAAAGGTGACGTCAACCAAGGTTGGGTTAGAGAGATAGAGATAGAGAACTGCAGCCTGAAGACAGCCTCTTCCCCTCTCCCTCTCTCACACTCGCAATCCAGTGTATTGTTGAAAGTGATCTGTGTGTCCTCTCCTAAGTGACTCTGTGCCCTAAGGCAAATCGTGTGTCGAAAAGATACAGTGATTTTGAATTTATTGTATTAGGGTGAGTGTTGGCATTGTATAAGGTTTTTTGGTAATTGGCCCTGTAGGAAGGATAGATTTTGTAACGTGATCTGGTTATTTATTATTCATTAAGTGTTAAACTTGAATATTGTATTATTCAGTTTTAATTTCAAGCTTTTGTTTAATTTACATTGCATTATTTCTTTTCTCATTCTAAGGTTTATTCAGATATAATAGTTCAAGTCAAGTTTTTATATGATTTCAGATCGTAACATTTTTGTCTTAATTCAAGTTTTGTTCAGACTTAACTTTTTCGTGGGAATCATTTTGTTATTGTGTAAATTCTTTCAAAGTATTGTAATTTATATAGAAAATATTTATTTTTGTAAAGAGTGTATCATTCCAATCATCATTATTTCAACCAGATTCTGCTCGATTCCTGTTAAGAACCACAGTGAGTAAAGTAAGTTTTAATAATACTTAAGAGTAATTACCCAGTTTAGTTTGGGTGTACTTAAGAGACCTTTGGATATTCAGTGTTTTATATATGGCTGTCTGGGAGTTATTTGACAGTCTCCGAATTCGTGTATTAATGTTTTAAAGTGTAACATTTTAAAAAAGCAAACAAGGTAGTTTGGAATTCGAAAGGTTGATTAATTCGCCAGTCGTAGTATATATGATATTATATGTTTGGTTCCCAGTCATGAGTCATAGTATAATATATTTTCTAGTGCTCAGACCAAGGGAGCCATCCTCATAAAATATATTTTGGGTACTCAGACCACAGGAGCCATTATCATATAATACTATCAATATAATGTCATCTGGAAACATAGACTACACAAAAACCATTATATGAATAATTTTCCTATAACATCACTGCATCTAAATCTGCTATTTTTCTGAGTTTCACATCACAATATTCATTTGCCATGAGGGCATAATGTACCCTTGTCTAGGATCACCCTTTTTTTAGATCATTGAAGGCCACACTCAGATCTCGTTTCTAATGGTTAATTTCTTGCACAATAATTGCTCTATCCAATGATTTTCTGCTCTGCTCTGTTATCTTATTTACTTTTTAAATCATAACCATTCTATATACCTTTCCTGGTGTAGTAAGCAACATTGCATCAATATAATTCTTACAGTTCCTTCTAGAAACTTTACTCCCATCCCAAGAAAATGTTATTACTATTGGAACCTTTTCTTCACCAGGCATACCTAACACATCTAGGCCAGCTACTCAATCACAGGTGTACTCCAACCGAATCTTGGTATCATTCCATGCTTTAATCTCTTAGAAGTTCTCATCATATATTCAATAGCGATTACCTTATTCTTTCTTAAATACATACTAACCCCTCCACTCAAACTTGAAGGCTGAATATTTTCTATCCTCAATTTACAATAAATTTTTAAGATATTTGATATAACAACATAAGACTGCATTTTCTTTCAAGGTTATCTCTCTATTTGCACAATTTATCCTAAAGGTAAATCTTATTACTGAAATTTCTTACAGAGCAAGGAACTAATCTTTCTCTATAAAGCATTTCCTAAGCCTTAGCCGTTTACTTTTACTTACCCCACCATTTCATTACTCACTTCTTCCTTGAATCCCTTACTCATCCTCTTGTATGCTGCTGCTTGATCGTTTTTATTTGAATTTACTTTTTGGACCTTTTAGTTGTGCAAATCCTGCTTCTTTAGTTTGATACCACGAAGCTACTGCGTTGTAATTGTTCAGTGGTTACTTTCCATCTGTTAAGGGTAAAAGGGACTCTTTGGCTATGGTAAGCAGCTCTTTTAGGAGGACACTCCAAAATTAAACCATTGTTCTCATCTTAGGTAGTGCTGTAACCTCTGCACTATGGTCTTCCACTATCTTGGATCAGAGTCCCCTTGCGTGAGGGTTTACTCGGGCACACTATTCTACCTGTTTTCTCTTCCTTTTTTTTTTTTTTTTTTTTTAAATGGTATGTTGGGAGGCTTAATAGATGGGTCATGGAGACCTAGTGGTTTATCAAAAGGCTGCCTTTTACTTATCTATTTCTTTAGCTTCCCCATAAGTATTAAATTCCAAAACCATCCTTACTGTCATTCCTAAGTTGAAGTGGCTATTCTGGAAGGCACTAAGCCTTGCATGGCGTGTTGGCTCTGCCATGTTGACAAATTTTATCCAACATTTTATCTTTAGTCTGTGGGATGTATTCACTTTATATATATTTCTGTACACCTTGTTTATGTTATCATTATCGTTAAGTTTGTTTTTAAGTATGATGAATCTTTTTTATTTCTTTTAATTCTTATCCTGTCTGGACACATTGAGCTAGATCTGGGACCAGTACATCATAGACTTCACCAGTGTCGTCTGCTGTATTGCAATATTCGTGGACTGCATGATAATATTGAGGACCTTATAGTTGCCTCCTGACAGAATAATATTCTTTTATGCTCCAAAACTTTGGTTTCTCACTTGAGGAACTTATCTGAACTTTTCATTCTAATTTTTGGGAAGTTTTGAAATGGGATATCATTCCTGGGGCAAGGCAAATGATGGTGTATATTAGGACTGGGTACCCTACTTCTCCTGTCCTGATATGAATACGGATGTCATAAGATTCAGGTTATAAAAGTTTGTGGCAGGTATAACAACTTCTATTTGTGTTCACTTTACTGGAATCTAATTTCTTCCTACCATTATGGATAAGATTCAAGCTGATAAAAAGGCCTCTTTTATTTTTGTTGGTGGTTTCAATGCTCACCATAAGGAATGGATAAAGTCTGTTTCTCCTATTAATCGCCATGGCTTAAGAGCTTTGGACTTTGCCTCTGAATCAGGCAGTTTAGAAATCGTAAGTGAAGCTAATCACAGGTCTGGTAACTGCTTGGAGTATTGGACCTGGTATACACTGACTCCCCTTGAGTTATAACAGCTGGGACATTGACCATGTCTTGATCTCTTTAGTAGTTAAGACTGAGCAGTCTGTCCCTGATGTCTCATACTCATGAAAAAGTCTTTTAAGATATTCGCTGATTAACCAGGATTGACTACTGCAACTTATCTACTACAATTTACCAAAAGTGCAACTTAAGAAATAGCAAAACATAATAAACAGAGGAACAAGACTGATAAAAGGTGTCCCACCTAGAGAAAGGATCACCCCTATACTAATCGATTTACACTGGCTGCCGATTAAAGCGAGAATTGAGTTTAAAACACGTACAATAACCCACCAAGTTATCAGAACCGGTCGTCCAAAATACTTGAGAGAATTGCTGCATATTGCGCAGCCAACAAATCGTGTCGACACGAGAATAGTTACAGATGGCTTCAAACTGTTGGAACCTAGATTTATGTCTACTTTAGGCTCCAGAGCCTTTAAATGTGCGGCCCCAAGACTATATAATAAACTCCCACGAAACATTCGAATGTTTGAAGACATTAAGGCTTTCAAGAGGAAACTGAAGACTTTCTTATTTCATGAGTCTTTTGACAGTGACGATTTAACAGTAAATAAACAATACGCGATATGAAACGTTAAATACCCTGAACGAACAAGGTAAAATGACAGTGGAGGTCCTGTAGAGAGTGGGGTTCCCCTGCTGTATGGGACCGGAAAATAAGTGATCAAAGTAAGTGAAGTAATCTATTCTGAAGAAATTTTTTAATTCTCAATTTTACCTTGTTTCGAATACTGTTTTCCTGTCTGGCATTCAACTGCTGACTCTGATCTTAATTTATTGGAATAGAACTTGCGTTCTATTAAATTTCTTATTTCTGATCTAGACATTAATGTTTAGCCCGTCATTCAATTACTTTTTTGCATAAGATTTTCATAACTGACCATCCTTTGCATTCAGAGTTTCTCAGACAGTAACATCCTGCTCGTAATACTAGGTATACAATTAATTCTAAAGCTCAATACTACAGAGTATGCTAGAAGTTTTATTTCAGCTATGGCCAAGTTATTGAAAAATTTTCTTAATCTGGCAGTTGAATCAGTGGAACTTCAAAAGTTCAAACTTGCAGCGAATGTTTTTATGTAGAACAGGCTGACATAAGTCTCTTGTTATAGTTTACATTTAAAAGGTTTATGCTAATGTTGTTACTGTTCTCAAATTATTCTATTCTAATTTTTCATTTTTTTTCATATAGTTTATAAATTTCCTTATTTCCTTTCCTCCCTGGGCTAATTTTCCTTGTTGGAGCCCTTAGGTTTATAGTATCCTTTCCCAACTAGGGTTGTAGCTTAGTTAAGAACAACAACAACAACAACAACAACAACAATAATAATAATAATAATAATAATGATAATAATAATATACAAAAGCACAATTTGTATGCAAATGTATTTACAGTAAGTTTGTGTAGAGAGAGAGAGAGAGAGAGAGAGAGAGAGAGAGAGAGAGAGAGAGAGAGAGAGAGAGAGAGAGAGAGAGAGTAATTTGCACGTTTCCCACAATGATGTAAAAACCTAGCCTTGCTAATCTAAACGTTTTATTATTGATGGAATATACTGTACAGTATTTGACATCCACCCCGATACTACAACCAAATAATGCAATTAGCTCCTTTTAATTCAATGGCAATATGCCAATGCTGATTCAGTCCACAGCTGGAAAGCATCTTATCAATAATGAGGAGCTGCACTATATCCATAAGAGCAAAAGAGTATGCGTCTTATTTCATATGTGCTTGAAAGTTCAGATCCAAATAAAAGAAGCGTGTTATGTGCGCAGTTCAAGGCAACGGGATTTTCAGGTCAAGCGATTACTCTGTTACGCCAAGGATGAAAATGTATATAACTATTTAACTCTAGTATGTAAATAAATTCATCTGGTTATGTGTAAAGAAATACAGAATTTAGCAAAGGACAAAGGTAGTTACGGTCAGGTAAGACAACTAGAGTAGCTCCAGGCAGTGGGTCAGGAGGCGAACAATTGAGCCCTGGGGATGGGAACAGGTTTGTCGGTGGGTCGGGATGGGGTTACTGATGTGATGGGTCGATAGAGGTTTGTCTGGGTTCCTAACCGGTAGAGTTACCAGACACTTCTTAAGACATCTTGAAATAAATAGGATGGCGCATACGAGGAGGCTCGTGTCTGGTTGAGGTTACTCTATACTGAATTCTCACTCTAACCACTCTCTAGAGAACTCTCAACTTGAAAAAGAATGTTTGATATGTGTTTCAAATAAACTAAAAATCTCTCATCATAACTGATAACTAGATCTCGCACGCTCACAACTAGACACGTAAAACACGTTGGTAAGGAGGGGGGAAGTTGGGCCAACAACTAAAGTTTTGCAATTCAAATAGAAGCTCCCATAATGATATGAAGTATGATGATCTGTGACTTCAAAAAGATCCCCCATTTAATGCAGTCAATATAGTGTCTACAGACCAAAATGATCTCTTTGTTGTTGAGAAAGATGATGATTTGTCAATTCTAGCCCTCGTCTTATAACCACAGACGTAACGGTCCAGACCGGTCATCTGTTCATAAAAAGAAGAAGAAAAAAAAAAGGTATGAAAATGAGGGAAGAGGAAAACTGCATCCTCAGGATGATAGGTTATGGGAAGTTAAAGGCCTTTTATATCTATCATTACTTAACCACTTAGCCTCTATAACATTACTAAACAGATTTAACTATATATATATATATATATATATATATATATATATATATATATATATATATATATATATATATATATATATATATATGCTGTATATGTATGTATATAAATACACACACACACACACACACACACACACACACACATATATATATATATATATATATATATATATATATATATATATATATATATATATATATATATATATTTATGTATATACTGTATATTATCTTATGGAAGTATCGTTGAGATACTACCACTAAAAAGTTATGGGGTCCTTTGACTAGCCAAACAGTACTACATTGGATGCTTCTCTCTGGTCACGGCTAATTTCCCTTTGCCTACACATACATCGAATAGTCTGGCCTATTCTTTACAGATTCTCCTCTGTCCTCATACACGTGACAAAACTTAAGATAACCAAAACAACTCCTCTTCATTCAAAGGGTTAATTACTGCACTGTCCTTGTTCAGTGGCTACTTTCCTCTTGGTAAGGGTAGAGAAGACTCTTTAGCTATGGTAAGCACCTCATCTAGGAGAGGGCCACTCCAAAATCAAACCATTGTTCTCTAGTCTTGGGTAGTGTCATAGCCTCTGTACCATGGTCATCCACTGTCTTGGGTTAGAGTTCTCTTGCTTGAGGGTACACTCGGGCACTCTGTTCTATCTGATTTCTCTCCCTCTTGTTTTGTTAAAGTGTTTATAGTTTATATAGGAAATATTTATTCTAATGTTGTTACTGTTCTTAAAACATTCTATTTTTCCTTGTTTCCTTTCCTCACCGGGCTTTTTCCCTGTTGGTGCCCCTGGGCTTATAGCATTCTGCTTTTCCAACTAAGGTTGTAGCTTAGCAAGTAATAATAATAATAATAATAATAATAATAATAATAATAATAATAATAATAATAATAATAATAATAATAAGTAGTTACCAAAATATAAGTAATTTAGTTGATAATTATTCTCAATGATCGTTTCGTGACCTTGAACGTTCTTTATAATCTCAGTGGATGAAGTATCAGGATAATCTTAGCCATCCCATTTTGCCATGAATTGATTCTCACAAAGGAAATTGTGGGTATCTATTGCTTGTTGAAAGACCTTTGGGATTTCAAGTTAGAAATATTAGCCAATGCAAGACTAGAAATAAAGCAGCAAAACAGTGTAGGGCTATTACCACATCACAAGATAGAATAGGTCAATTTGAGCAATGGAAGGAGCTCAAGGAGTTCCTGTACATTTAAGGACAAACGCATAATTTTTTAAGTCTCTTTTGCAATTAAGTTCGTCTATTTACCAGCTGATATATGGTACAACTTTGCTTTGCTATTTTTTATTTCTTGTGCACATGCAATAATCGGTAAGTTTTACTTAATTCTGTAAACGAAACTGCCAAACGAACAGTCACAAGAATCTACAGACTTTCAAGATCAACGAGCACTACACAGACCTTCAAAGTCCATGGATTGTCGTCAACAGAATAGGCTAGTATACGTAATTTTTAAAAATTAATTTTCCTTATCTTACATAGAACTTGTCGGCCTTGATTATCATAGCAAACATTAACAATGTGACTGATTACGTTGAAGACTAGTTAAAAACCAACGAAAAAAATGACATTTGGAGATAAAAGTGCCCATGACATCTTTGAGGCTTCACTTGCATACCACGAACCAGTAGAAAATAATTGGAGGTCTAGAATTTCCAGAAAAAAATTATACGAGGTCGCGGAAAAAAAAAATGTCACAAGACAGCTACTTTTGATGTTAATTTTGAAAATTTTAGTCGACGGCGGCCAGTCACCCAAGTGCGATACATGCTTAACCAAGTCTATCAATATATATTTATTTTTGATAAGAAGAAAAAATAAGGGTATCAGATCTCTTATTTTAAGACAAATTAGACCCATGGTACTTTTAAAGTGATTTCTTTAATCTATTTCCTTAGATGAAATATCCGCGGGAAAGTTTTATACAAAGAGAAAAATAGGCAGAGAATGCGATTTTATCATTAACATTTTGTGGTATTTCTATATATCTCAGAACTAGAGGACCGTGTTATAACATACAACATAAATATTAGGGAAACAAATGATTCCAAAATATTATAAGAAAACATAGATTTTCATTGCGATAAATATATAACTAATTGTTAGTAGAGCACTGGATTTTGCATTGAATGACCAAGTTCTATATAAAAAAAATATCCTCTTTTCTTCTATACTTCGTCAGACAGTTAGCCCATCTGACCTAACATTTCCTGGGTAGCACAAAGCTGACGGAAAACACACGATGCTGTCATGTGATGTGGTAGAATGTCCTTGAAATTTCCCTATGGTGCTCTTTCAAAAGGAGCTAAACAAAACTAGGTCACAATTTTCAATTAAAACAGTTCAGTTAAACCCCAAGACAAAATGACCTACCAATTCTCAAGGCAATGACCACTAAGCGTTTCATGCATAAATATGCCAACCCATCAGACTGATTTAAGGACACCAAGGTGTGTCATTGGATCTCAAAGGGTTAACAAGAGGCAGCATAATATCTGATATACAGTAGTGCTATTTTTTTCAGTGGCACTTCAAATACTACAATACTGCAGAAGTCATATCATAAATCAATATAATGATGTGTTTATCTATGGTTTATGCAATTATATCATGCATTTCGTGATTCTTATAAATTGATATAATGGTGTGCTTTTTCCAACTAAACTATTTATTCACAGAGAGGAAATTTACTGCGCGGAGTGAGACAAGAGGGTTCAGCCAAAGACAGCTTACAATCACTGCAGTAACCCTCTCTGCCACCCACTACTGACATTCCCAAGAGATCAGTGGACCAATAATTCACCATCACTGTCAAATGATTTGCCCGTTATCTTTTCAGAGCTCAAGTAATAGTAATAATGATTATGAAACAGGTGACAGCTGTAAAAACGTAGTAGTTCTCAATTTCATACTTTCCATATGCGTGAGAGAATGATGAAAAACAGAATCAAAAGGCTCTGCTCAGATCTAACGAAGATTTGGCAAACTGAATGATAATAATAATAATAATAATAATAATAATAATAATAATAATATTTATTATTATTATTATTATTATTATTATTATTATTATTATTATTATTATTATTATTATTATTATTATTATTATTATTATTAGATGAGCTATAAACCTTGGGAAAAATAGCCCATTGAGGAAAGGAAATAAAGAAATAAATAAACTACTTGAAAAGTAATGAACAATTAATATAAAATATCTTAAGCTCAGTAACAACCTTGAAATTGTCTGTTCAACATTAAAACACCCTTTGCAAGTTTGAACCTATTGAAGTTTAACCGATTCAACTGCCGATTAGGAAGATCAATCCATTATAAGGTCAGCTGGAATAAAACCTCTAGAATACTGTGTAATATAGTACTACGCACAGGATGGTAGTCTGGGAAGATCAGAATGCAAAATGTAGCCAAAATTATGAAAAATATTATGCAACATGCATAAAGAACTAACTGAACGAAGGTGCCAGAAACTAATATCAAGATCAGGAATAAGAAATTCGATAGACCACAGGTTCCTGTCCAAAAAAACAAAGATGAGATTCAGCAGCTGAAGACCAGACAGGAGAACAATACTCGAAAAGGGCAGAATAAAAGAATTAAGCCTCTTCTTTAGAATAGATTGATCACCGAAAATATTCTCTGTATACCAATTTTCTTTTGTGCACTTAAAGAAGAAACAGACCAAGTATGTTTCTCAAAGGTAATTTGCAATCAAGAATCACACCTAAAATTCTAAAGGACCTACTTCCAATCATACTTTGAGTTTTGTTAGGGTTCAGCTTCATGTCCCATAATTTGCACCATTCACTAATTTTGGCTAAATCTCTGTTAAGGGATTCGGCAACACCAGATCTACATTCAGGAGATGGAATTTAGGCAATGAGAATAGTATCATCTGCATATGCAGCAAGCTTGTTGTTTTAGGCCAAACCACATATCGTGTGTATATAACATGAATAAATGACCAAAGAATACTACCCTAAGGAACACCAGATATTGCATTACTATACCAACTTTGATGCCCATCAACACAACTCTTTGCAATGTATTATTCAAAAAATCAATAAAGATGCTAAGAAAATGCCCACCTACTCCCAACTATTTGAGTTTGAAAACAAGGGCCTCATGATTAATATGATCAAAGGCAGCACTAAAATCAAGGCCAATCATATGAACTTCCTAACCACAACAAGAGATTTCTATACAGCATTGGAGATTGTTAGAAGCGCATCACATGCTCCAAGACCTTTGCGAAATCCAAGCTGTAAACTAAAGGACAGATGATTACCTCTTGAATAACGATGGTTTAGATAATATGGTAATAACAATAAATTACTGAGCTTTTCTAAATTTGATCTAGGCTCCTCAGAACTCAACTTAAACTATTTTGGCATGGTCCTCTCTTGTTTCTAATTTCCTTTTAATGAAATACAATGAACAAGAGCAATCGGAGATTACTGAATTCCATCAAAGGATGACGTTGACGCAAAGAAATATGTAAATCGGATCTAAAATCCGGATCCAGAACCGGATCATCTCCAAAAGTTAATGGAGTCGCCAATGACCTAAGATTTATCTGTGGTAAAAATTTCGTCAAAATCCGTCAATTTGCTTTGACGTAATCTTTAAAATTGTGAAAAATGCAAATCCGGATCCAGAATCCGGATACAGATCCAGATCATCTCCAAAATTTAATGGGGTCGTCCGTGACTTAAGATATAGATGAGGTGAAAATTTCGTCAAAATTTGTTGAGCCGTTTTGACGTAATCCTGTCCACATACACACAGACAAATGCTGTTCACAGACATACAGACAAATTAATAAGTAAATTAAAAATGCAAATCCGGATCCAGATACGGACCATCTCCAAAATTTAATGAGGTCATCCATGACCTAAGATCTATCTGTGGTAAAAATTTCGTCAAAATCCGTTGAGTAGTTTTGAAGTAATCCAGACCACAGACACAGACAAATCCTGTCCACGGACACAGACAAATTCTGTGCACAGATACAGACAAAATAAAAAGAAAAAAAAAATAACTGACTCGAAAACATAACCTCTCCATTATGTCGCTAGTTTTACTCAACCCCTTAATGGTTAAGTGTACGCATTGAAGTGTGCAATTCATCGTAAATCCTATAAAGAACTAAAAAATCATATTCTAGTTCTTGAAATACCAACAGAAAATTCAAGATTGAAATTTGTAAATTCATGAAAAATCCCATTTTTCAGAACAAAGTTATTTGATCAACTGTAGCCAAGCTTTATGACAACCTGCCTAGTATGTGTTCGACCTACAACCATATCACTCAGAAATAGTCTCAAAAGGGCACCACAATGATTCCTTAGCTGTCCTTTGGCTGAACTAAGGTTACCGGATTAAATGAGCGAAGGCAAATACAGTAATCTGCGGCAGGGATTTTAGCCAAAGTATTTTTGATACAAGGAGAATTATCGACACCAAAAGTCAAAGGGTAGATTTAAGTTCTGGTCTGTTTTACATTGATACTCTTTTCTTACATCCAACATATCTGAGGAAATCAACACGTTGTCCTTATAGGCTTCCTTGTCCTGTATAGATACGATGCATATATTATTCTATTTGATTCTGAGCAACAGGATGTAAATAAGACAAAGTGCTAACGCCAATCATTATTTTAGCCTTTTCTTTCATTATTGTTTTTCAACAATTCAGCAGTTACAGTATGGACGTAGTAGTGGCTTTTTTTCTGAAGCTATCCATTGTAAAAGAAACGTCTTGATGCACTTTTCCAGTCTGGCTGTGACATTCAGGTTGACACAGATACTATATATTTTCCAGGTAACATTCACAATTTGTAGTGGCCTATTGGCAACTTCCCTGTCTGGCATTCTGTTGGAGTGGGGTTCGAGCCCCGCTCAAGTTCAATTGTTTCTTGAAGTGTCTGCAACTTCACCACCCTTGTGAGCTAAGGATGGGGGATTTTGGGGAACCTATAGGTCTACTTGATGAGTCATCTTTAGCCATTGCCTGGCCCTCCCTGGTCCTAGCTTGGTATAGGGATGATTTGGGCGCTAATCATGTGGATATATAGTCAGTCTCTAGGACATTGCCCTGCTAGGGCTTTGTCACTGGCCCTTGCCTCTGCCATTCATGAGTGGCCTTTAAACCTAGGATTGATTTGTGGCTGAAAATAGTTATCTACTGGCGACACAAAAGATCATAATTGGGCAAAGATTAAACGATTTGGGAACAATTCAGGGCAAGATCAGTTATCTATTTTTATGAGTTAATAGATGAGTGAAATAGAAAGAATTACTTTTCAATTACTGTTTGAAATGCGGTGGGTATTTAACATTTCACTCCGGAATTTCTTTCCATACTATTTTCAAGAAGCTTTGATGTTTCAAGACGTTCATGTTAGTACCATCAAAACTATAACATGATACTCTTTGTAGGATTAAAACATAATGGAATAAAAACTATATCACTACAATATACTGTATGCTGACTCATACTTTGATTGTGACAAGACTTTCTCTTCTGAAACCTGCAAGCTAAAAAAAAAAGAAAAGAAAAAAAAAATCAGTAAAAATTATATTCATAAGTAAATTCTAGCCATTCCGTGAAGGTTAGAAATCATATAGGATACTAGCGTTTGTCTGTCACCTGAGACATGAAAACGAAATGTAATGATAAAATTCGAAACTCAAAGAAAACTCATCTGTCGGGAGATACCGTTAACCTTTAAGAAGCTGAACTATGAACAATTTGCCTATCGATAATCTATTCTCACATATACGGAAAAGAAAAACAAGTGCGCCAATACGTTTACCAGACAGGACCAAACAACTTTCATAATAATAAAAGTGCTTGAAATATACCTTAATAAGAAACTGAAACCCAATGTGACACATCATTCCTCCGTTCTACATTATTTTACACCAACACTACGCAAAGCCAGGTCAGGTGGCAAGTAGTGTGGACTAACCTCTTTGATGGGAACGAATAGAGGAATGTAAGGTACAGTAGTAGTAGTAGTAGTAGTAATAGTACGAAGAAAATTACATGGGGGACGAGGAAGTGTTTCTTTGGGCGCGTCACCTCTGCAGCTTGAATGTATTGATTTTACAAGAAGTAGCCATGGGAGTTGACTTTTAATTTCACCTCGATCCGAGGCAGAATCGTGAACTACTCAAGTCCTAGTTCCGTTGAAAGAACAACACTTTTTTTTTCTTTTTCCCATCAATCCATGAACAATAAACCTTAAAGAAATAAATGAAGAATTGATAAGATGACCTTTCACATACAAACATTACATTTCGACAAACATCCAATCTCATATGTCTACGAGTTAATCGTCTCTTAGGTCAGGTAATGTTACATCATACCAGATTCCCGAAGTAATAATACTATAGAGTTAAAAAAAAAAAAAAAAAAAAAAAAAAAAAAAAAAAAAAAAAAGCAAAACAAGGACTCATAGATTGACTACACGTTACGATAGCAATGGAAGAATAAATATGAAATGATTCTTACGCATATCCGTATGTAAGCATATTGCCACTCTCAGTTTCTCAATGACCTTAGATATCAGGATGCCAGAAAACCTCAAATCAATCAATCACAGCCTCTCTATCTAACATTTTAGTTATATACATACACACAATATACGGTATACATACACACACACACACACACACACACACACACACACACACATATATATATATATATATATATATATATATATATATATATATATATATATATATATATATATATATATATATATATATATATATATATATATATATATATATATATATATATATATATATATATATATATATATATATATATATATATATGTATGTATGTATGTATATACACACACACACACACACACACACACACACACATATATATATATATATATATATATATATATATATATATATATATATATATATATATATAGACGTGTGTATATGTGTGCATATAGACTTATTCCACCATACGCTTTATCTTACAAGAAGTGGTTTCATTCCGCTGTAACCACCATTTGACAAACTACCAAGTAAATGGTACAATTCTCCGAATTAGGGTCAACAAAATTCGAAGGGATTTTCAAGGGATGTGACTGAAGCATTGCTTCTCTCTAATAAGGAAATATTCTCCCTTTTGCTTATAACGCAAACATTAATCATTGGACTACAGAGGAACACATTACAGTCGCAACAACGCATTACAGTAGAATCAGCTTTAACCAAGTAGTGGAATGATCTTCCTAATCGGGTAGTTGAATCGGTAAAAGTTCAAAAGTTCAAAATTGCAGCAAATATTTTTATGTTGAAGAGGCTGACATAAGACTTTATATAGTCTATATATGAAAGATCTGTTTTAATATTGACGATATTCTTGAAATATTTTATCTTAATAGTTCATTACTTCTTATAAATTTTATTCATTTCCTTATTTCCTTTCCTCAATGGGCTATTTTTTCCTGTTGGAGCCTTTGGACTTATAGCATCATGCTTTTCCAACATAATGATAGATCTATTGGGCAGGATTGGCAATGATATATAGGTAAAGTAGAAGTGTGCGATATAGAGGGAAATCATGCAGTCTTTGTAATGCGGATTATCATGATTCTTGGGTTGCAGCTTAGCTACTACTACTACTACTACTACTACTACTACTACTACTACTACTAATAATAATAATAATAATAATAATAATAATAATAACGCACGCTGCCTCACTGAGATATTTTGCACACACCCTTCCGCTTCTCGGATGTTAAGGCTCATTTGTTTCAGTGCCTCTTCCTCTCATTCCATCGGGTCATTTTCTGGTCTTCCTCTCCTGATTCACAACAGTTTAGAACCCATCGTCCTACGTACCTCTTTACACAACCAAAATTATCCATTGTTTCCACCAAAACTAATATTTGTTCCTGTTCTTTGTAGTAACCCCCAAATTCCCCATAGGCCTACTATAAAACACCTTTCACCAAAGCTTAAACTTTTTTTCCCCCTTTTATTCATATTCTAATTCAACTCTACTTACAGGAAGTGAAATTGTTTGAGAATTTCTTGAAATATTTTAGCTTTGGATACTATGGACACTTCTCACTTAACCAATTGCTCTGCATACACCCTGCTAGGTTTCCCGCTTCACTGATTCTGAGATTCACCTCTTCTTTTCCTGTTCTACTATGCACAATATCTACTTCCAAAAACCTAAAAAATCAAACTTTTTCATTCTTCCACCATAATTATTAACGCTAATTGTTCTCTCTTACTGACATCCGCTTGCTTTCTTTACCTTACT
>NC_090745.1:56558506-56568506 GCF_036898095.1 Palaemon carinicauda | reverse complement strand
GTACATTTTCTCAATTATTTATTGTTCGATTTTAGAAGGAAAGATATCATTGAAAAGAAGAATAAAAATCCTACAATTTTCTGTAACAGAATTTTTATTTTCCTTTTTCTCTTTTTTCATGATTATTTTACGTCTAGAAGAAAATTAAGAAAAAAATCATTAGAAAAAAGAAAAAGGTAAATTGAAAATCTGTCACACAGAATTATGCGATGTATAAAGAAGTTTTGCTGGTATGATTTTCAATACAATTGGTGTCTTAGTAGTGGAGAAAGAGTCACCTAAATTTTGTTTTTTAAATCATGATTTTTGCTGATAAATCAAAAAGGTTTTGATGAAATGACTTAAAATTTTTATATGATGAAGGTATTATATGTCTAAAACATATATGGAAATGGTGTATTTTGAATAATTAGAAATAAACATGGAGAACATAGCTGATGGTCCCTTTAAAACTACAAGAGAGGAACTCACCTTATGAGCTGGCTATTCACCTCTTGAGTACACATATGAAATACATAAATAAATTATTTACTCTACGCTAGATCAGCTTCGTAAGATAGCTCCCACCCAAAAAAGATTATTTATTCCAGGCCTGAATCCATCGATTCAGCCCGAGATAAATAATCTGCAACCATGTTGCCTTTACCTGATATATGCTTTACGTTAATACAATATGGTTGCAAACATTATGACCACCTAGTTAACCTTTGAGTATTATTCTTCATCTTATTAAAAAAAGTTAAAAGATTGTGATCTGAATACACTGTAAACTCTTCATTCTGTGGTCGATTTACACAGACCTCAAATTTTTGTATCGCTGTGATTAGCGCCAGCAGTTCCTTTTCATTTGTCTAGTAGGTTCACTGATGTTTCTTCAGCTTCAACGACATAAAACAAACAGGGTGAAGAATTCCTTCCTCGTTTTCTTGCAATAAGACAGCTCCAATCCTATTATCCGATGCATCCACTTGAAAAAGGAATTTCTTGTTGAAATCAGGTGTTTGCAGTATTGGTTTAGAAGTTAATATGACCTTTATCCTGTTGAAACATTGATGGCACTCCCCGGTCGATACAAATATTTTCTTGGGGCTAGTCAAATCTGTCAAGGTAGCGACTGCAACCGAAAAGTTCGTGCAAAAATGTTGGTAGAATCCTGCCATCCCTGAAAAAAACGTTGTAATTTCTTCCTTGTTGTGGGGGGTGAGGCTTGTCTGATATGGTTGAGTAATTGGTGGATGAGCGGCAATGGACAATTATCAACCACACTGATCGAATTCAACTTTCGGTTGTCCGTACACATCCTTGAAAGATTCGTCTGCTTTTTTCACGAGCAAACATGGAGAACTGTAAGGGCTAGAACTTTGTTCGGCTAATCCGTTTTGTAACAAATAGTCCACTTCTTTTCTCGTGACTTCTCGATGATACGGCGACAGTTGATAAGTGCATTGTTTGAATGGTCTTTCCGTTTTTTTTTTTTTTTTTTTGACGTGTAACTCATGCTTCATCAGGTTGTTTTGCTTCGGGATGTCCAAAACAATTTCAGGGAAACTTCTAATCAATCGGCGTAATTCCTCTTGTTTCTCCGGGTTCAATTAAGTTAATTTCACTTCCAAGTTCTGTATGATAGACGCATTATTCACTTTGCTTACCTCCCCTACCTCATATCCGTCATTGTCTTCAGTGGATGGTATGGTTTGCGCCATACACACTCGTGAGGCATCGGTCTCGTTTTCGTTTAAGTAGGGTTTCAGTAGGTTAATGTGTACTTTCTTTAGACTTTTCCTTCTTCCTGGGGTTTTGATAACAGGTCAGGTCATTGATCGTCTCCAAAATCTGGAATGGTCCTTGGAACTTGTTGATGAGTGGGAATCTCCTTATTGTCCTCCCAAAAACTGTCTGTCCTTACTTTCCATATCGAACAATTTCTTCATTTTTTCTTGACTCGTTTTAAGATTTTCTAGGGAAAATTTCCTTATCTTGTCAATCTTTTTCCTCAAATTCTAGACATATTCTCCATCCGTTTCCTCTCGATCTTTCATTTTTCTGCTAACATTTTAATCGGTTCTCGTACTCCTCGTCCAAATACCATTTCATTCGGGCTACATCCCATGCTTTCTTGTTAAGCATTACGTACCTCAAATAACATCAATGGTAGTCCAATATCCCATTCATTCCCTGTTTCATTGCAGTGCTTCGTTAACATACTCTTCAGAATTTGATGAAACCTCTCTAATGCACCTTGGGTCTCCAGATGATAAGCAGTTCATAGTTATTGTTTCACATCCAACTGTTCCATTACGTCATGAAACAGTTTTGACGTGAAATTTGTTCCTTGGTCACTACGAACGATTTCCGGAATACTAAACTTAGTAAAAAAAGTCTAGTATCTTCTCGACGATTATTTTGGCACTGATTTTCCTGACGGGTATGGCTTCGGGGTTTCTCGTTACTGAACACATCAAGGTTAACATATATTTGTGTCATTTTTTCATCCTTGGTAATGGTCCCACAATGGTGATTATTACCTTGCTGAAGGGTTCTCCTCGCACTTCAATCGGGTGTAATAGAGCTTTCTTAATGTACTCGTTTGGCTTTCCAGCCATCTGACAAACGTGACATGCACGGCAAAACTGGCTCACGTCCTTATGCATGCCAGACCAGAAAGTGTTTCATAATCTTCTCCTTTGTCTTCCTTATCTCCATATGTCCAGTCTCGTGAACTACGGCGATCACTTGTCTTCTCAATGGTGCGGGAATCAATATCTGACGGTATATCCCCATTTGACATTCCCAGGGATATCGGTGGGTCTATGCTTCCTCATAAGCAACCCATCCTTAAGATAATAACATGAGGGAGACTGCTGTTCTTAGGTTTCATCCACCACACAGTAAAATAACTGTTAATGTCATATCCTTCCGTTGCAATCCAATCAGCTTTATCCTACTCACTTGTCTTACTTCTAATGCTGAGTTTTTTATATCTTCCAGGTCCATTGCTTCTTTGCCTTTTTGTCCTCTCGTCTGTCATTCCTCTTCCTTCGGGCTTACATGGGAATGCTCCTCATGTGTACTGTCAGGGGAATCTTCTTCCCAAAACAAATTCTCCA
Organism: Palaemon carinicauda; assembly: GCF_036898095.1. Taxonomy (NCBI): domain Eukaryota; kingdom Metazoa; phylum Arthropoda; class Malacostraca; order Decapoda; family Palaemonidae; genus Palaemon; species Palaemon carinicauda. The sequence continues at coordinate 56,565,399 of NC_090745.1, read as the reverse complement.
AGTTCATCGCTCCTTCAGTTTCTTTTTCTTCTTCAGCAGCCGCTTTTTTGGTCATACTCCTAGTTATCACAAAACTAGGGAACAGATACAGGTAGTCCTTCTTGAGTTCAGTCATAGGACTATACTTCAATGGTTTCTCCGTTACAATCGGACGAGGAACAAATGGCACTCCACTAAAGTATTTACCCAGCGGGACTTCTGTACGTTCAACAGACAATGAATCCTTTACTGCAAAATCAAAATTACCTGTCACCAACTCGCATGACAGTTTCAAATGGTAAATAGGGTTAACCTCCTCACCTCCTATTCCTCGTATCACAACACTATGGTTACAATCTGTGTCACGCAATATCCTGACTGGGGATCGCTCACTTCCTTCTATTGCTACTAACATACCTTCATACATATATGGATTAAAGGCATCCATACTGTTTGGGTTTGTCCTGTTCATCGTGTAAACGTTAGCTGGTTTATTTTCCTCTTCGTCCTTTCCTGATTGTTTCTTCGTCTTCGCCTTCTCTGAAGTCAAATTATCCTTAACTACTTGGTCAACATCTTTTGGGTATTCAACTAACATTTGTTACTGGTATGGCCTCTCTTGCCACACTTGAAACAGATAATATGATCCTTCCGCACATCTTTTGCAATACTTGAAGGGGGACGATTCGACGATTGTTGCTGTGTTACTATTGCATTCTGCTTTTGAACAGTACCAGCGCTACTTCAGCTGTAACTATTGAACTTGTTCACATAGTCATTACTGAACCGGTTTCCATGGTTCGGCAAATACTTGACACTTGGTCAGAACGACAGTTGAGATTTCATATCCGAGGAGGTTTTACAACTGATGATATCATAATCTTCCCACAGCGAAACGGTTTTATCAAGTTTCTTAACTTCTCTCTCTCTCTCTCTCTCTCAAATACGTTTGAATATGTTCAGGAATTTCTTGTAGATATTGTTCTAGTACTATCAAGTCTTCTAAATCACCCATCTCCCTCACGTTAGCAGCCTCTATCCATCTCTTAAAACATTGTTGTACCTTATAAGCGTAATGCAGGAAAGTAATTTTCTCGTCGTTCCTCAAACTTCGGAATCTTTCATTGTAATATTCAAGGGTCATCTGATACACTTGTAGCACACTCCTCTTCACTTCTTGATACTCCTTCCTCTAGTCCTGAGATAAGGATAGAAAAGCACTGCGGCCTTTCCCAATCAATACACTCTACAATAAACAGACCATTTATCTTCTGCCCATTCCATCATCGATGCGGCCGTTTCAAAAGGACCGAAGAACTCATTGGGAGCCTCTTCCGAGAACTTTGGAATTCAACATCTCCAACTCCTTCGCATGTCGCGCAATCTCTCTTGCCTCTTCCTTCTCCTTTTCTTTTCGTTCTCTCTCTCTTCTATCTCTCTCTCTCTCTCTCTTTCTTCTTATCTTGCTTCCATTGCCCTTGCATGTTTTGTGATCTCTCTGGATTCTTTTTCCCATCTTGCTTCCATTTCCCTTTCTCTTTTTTTCCTGTCTTGCTTCCATTTCCCTCTCATGTCGTGCTTCATCTGCCTCTCTTTCTTCCCGTCTTCTCTCTCTTTTTTCTCGTTCTGCCATCATCTTCAACTTAATCAATTTCTCTTCTCCTGCAATTCGTCGAATCTCAGCCTCTACATCCCTTTCTGCTTTCATGCCTTCAATTTGTGGGTCAACTGGTCCTTGCTCCACTAAAAATTCTTCTTCAGCTTCCTCCAACAGTTCACAAGCTGCTACAATATCTTCTTCCAATAATTTCCACGAGTTTATCAATGCTTCTAAAGTTAGACACTTGATTTGGGCTTTAATCATTTCTTTCGTTGCATGGCCACTACATGTTACTAAAATAGAGAGCCACTAAGCCTTAGTTACATTAGCTTCTGACAATTCCTGAACATTTGGGTTTTCAAGAACTCTTGGATATTAAACTATTACAAAAAAATTTTACCTCCCCCAAAAATATATCCGAACAATACACAGAATCCTATCAACAAAGAATCCTATCAATACTGTTCAAACCTTCAATGAAATCATGGCCCTGTTATCATCAAGACTCATTTGATCCCTAGGGTCAGGGCACTAAAAATATATTATGGTCCCGGGTCTGGGCACAAGGAAAAAAATATATGTTATATATTACAACTTCCTGAGTTCCAAACTCACCTTATGTTTTTTTACATAAATCTGTTACACTTGAAAAAATTAATACCCGAGCTCTGAGGAAATTATATAACTCCCAGACGGCAATATATAAAAACACTGAATATCCAAAGGTCTTATGTACACTCAAAACAAACTGGGTAATTATTACTAAGTACTATTCTATTAAAAAAAAACTCTTAATTCGATTCTTAAACAGGGATACGAGAGAGTTCTCTTATAAATACTAGTGATTGAAATACTACAAACTTTACTAAAATAAATATATTTTATAAAAACTTACAACACTTTGAAAAAATCTACACCAAAATCAGTCACTCGAAATATCAAATCTGAACTAAAAATACACTAACACAAGAAAATATTACACACTGAAAATTCTATGATCACTTGACTCGAAATATTAGATATGAATAAAACCTAGACTAAGACTAGAAAATATTACACTCTGAAAATTATATGAACACTTGTTTCACTGGAAATTAAATTTTACACAAATACTTAGTCTTGATAATTAATGAGAATAATTAACTTTTAACACTCTAATGATTAAAATCTTATAGTAATTACATAAAGTAACTGATAAACTTATGAGTTTGTAGCTCGCCTAAAGTTTTAACCAGATAGGAATACAAATATACCTCAAGTTTTCACATAAGTATCATAGGGTCAGTTACAAAATTTATACAATACCAGCACTCATTACAACACAATAAATTTAAAATTACATTCAAAGTTCCTCTAACGTTTGAACAAACTACACATTATGTACGTTGGGTAAAGACTTGTTCACTTTTGTACCAACCGTGTGTCACACGATTGTACATAATTCATTTTGTATATATTATGCTTGTATCTTCGCTATTCCCTCGCACTGAAAAGAACCAGAATAAACATGTCTGCGTTTTTCCTCTGTAACATTGTCTGTTTTTCAACCATGAAATTTCCTGTTGCCTTGAGGTTTTGTATGTAAAGGAGAGTGTTCTATAATAAATTACTCAGTTGCTTCCAACCTGCCTTTGAGTCACAACCTTCTCTCGGCCCGTCACATTGGTGACCCCGGAAGTCGACTCGCACCCTCCGCCTTCCACACCCACTCTCCTCGCCCCTCCATCGTTGGTACTATGGCAGACTCTACGGAAGTTGGCGCTGCGGCTGCCCCATTGAAACTTTTGTCGTTCACCAGCGGAGAGGCGTTTGCTTGGTTTCACCGCACGGAAGTCCAGTTTTGTATCAAGGGCGTGACTCGCTCAACCACCAAAGCAGAATATGTTCTCGCGACGATACCCGAGGACACCTTCCCTGAAATATCCGACTGGCTTTTTGAACAAGGAGACACTCCAATAGCGTACAACGCCCTCAAAACATACCTTCTGCAGCAGTACTCGCCGTCACCAGCAGCCCGTATAGCAAAGCTTTTTCAGCTCTCGCAACAACCGTTGTGGGACCAAAGGGCTTCGCTCGCTCTCAGGGAAATGACCAGTATTGCTCGCCTTTAACCTGCCGCAGACGGCTCTCCTCGTGAGGTGAACCTACTTCGTGCCCTTTGGATATGCCATTTACCCGGACCTATACATGCTGCCATACCCGATGTCGATAGTTTACCCATAAAGGACTTGATGACCAAAGCCGACGCCCTTATGGACAGCCACTTCAAGACCTCCATCAACGCCTCCACCCCTCACGAAGAGGATGCCTATTCAACGTCAACCGAAGCTGACATGAATGCCGTAGGACATACACGCCTACCCCGTGACGTGCCGAAGCGGTGATAAAGCCACCCACCACCCACCAATCGCTCGCGCCCCAACAAACGACTTCTACAGCCACTTACTACCTCCCAACCGCCGCAGTTTTGCTCCTACCACTTCAGATTCGGGGCAACTGCGAAGAAATGTGCCGAGGATTGTCAGTGGCCAAAAAACGTGTAAGTAGGCCATCGCTCGTGGCGGTGGCCTCCTGTGTTTCTAATCTTTTCTTTTTACATGATGCAGGAACGGGCGTGCGAGTTTTGGTAGACATGGGTGCTTGTCGTTCTCTTTTGCCTAGGGAAATCTTCAAGACACGACGTAGTTTGTCTATATCTGCCGACGTCCGCTTGGTAGCTGCCAACGGATCTGCGATACTCACCTACAGTTTCGAGAACCTCACATTATCGTTCGGAAACGGAAAATTCAATTGAAAGTTTCTCGTTGCTGACGTCACATTGCTAATCCTCGGTGCGGATTTCCTCTCTCATTTCCACCTTGTACTAACCGTGTGTCACACAATTGTACATAATTCCTTTTGTATATATTGTATATATTATGCTTGTATCCTCGCTCTTCCCTCGCACTAAAATTTATAAAAGGAATTATGTACAATTGAGTGACACACAGTTGGTACCTTCTGGTCGATGTTGCCCACCAACAATTGGTCAACACAGACTCGTACTTGTCGACACCTCTTCAACCCGGCCCCTCTAACCTCGCTCTCCACATCAGCGCACCCACGGATGCCTACGCCCACCTCCTCACGTCGTACCCGGAAGTTTTCCGTCCAGAACTTCGCCAAACGCCCACGGTTCCTGCCAAGCACGGTATTTATCACCATATCAAGACGACGGGACCCCCAGTCTTCGCAAAATTCAGATGTCCGGCACCGGAACGATTGGCCGCCGCCATACAGACGTTCGCCGAAATGGAGGAAATGGACCTTTGCCAAAAGGCCTCAAGCCCATAGTCGTCACCCTTACACATCGTTCTGAAGAAAAACGGCTCCCTCCGTCCGTGCGGGGATTACAGGCGCCTGACCATGCAAACAGAACCAGATCACTACCCTTCCCAAACATTGCCGATGTGACCTCCTACCTGCACAAAGCGAAGGTTTTCTCTACGCTCGACCTCCTGAAGGGGTATTATCAGGTGCCTATGAACCCAGAGGACATCCCCAAGACTGCCATCACCACTCCGTTTGGTATATACACCTTCAATTACTCCTGTTTTGGCCTTCGTAATGCTGGGGTCACGTTTCAACGTCTCATGGATGGCATCTTAGGGGACCTCCCTTTCTGTGTATGTTATGTGGACGACATACTTGTGTTCTCCTCCTCAAAAGAGGAACACCTCCGTCACCTGCACATCGTGCTCGACCGCCTGCAACAAAACGGCCTTGTAGTCCGATACGACAAGTGTACCTTTGGCGCCAACAAAGTATCGTTCTTAGGGCACCGCATCACTCCTGAAGGAGTCCATCCCCTCCCTGAGAAGGTAGCAGCCGTTCAGAACTTCCCCGCGCCCTCGACCGTCAAAGCTCTGCAGGAATTCTTGTGCATGATCAACTATTATCACCGTTTTCTGCCAGCCATTGCTGCCACTCTTGCTCCCCTCTACGCCTCCCTCAAGGGCAAGCCAAAGGACCTGAAGCGGGGTCCCCTTCAAGAAGTAGCCTTCTGCAATACAAAGAAGGCCCTATCAACTGCTGTGGCTCTCACTTTTCCTATCCCACACGCTCTTTCCTTCTCTCCACCGATGCCAGTGACGACGCGACGCTATTGGTGCAGTACTCGTGCAGGTGGTCAACGGCTCGCCCCGCCCATGGGCCTTCTTCAGCAGAAAACTGTCCAAGGCAGAATCGGGTTATTCTACCTTCGATCGAGAATTGCTGGCAGTGCACTTGGCTGTCCGTCACTTTCGCCATTTCTTAGAAGGTACGCCCTTCGTCATTTGCACAGACCACATGCCTCTGGTGCACGCCTTCACTCAGCAGTCTGATGCCTGGTCCACCCGGCAACGCCAACATCTCTCCCCCGTGGCTGAATATAATTGCACCCTTCAATACGTCCCTGGGAAAATGAATCCCAATGCCGATGCCCTGTCAAGAAGCACGTTGGCTGCCGTTCACTGGGATTGGATTACAACCCCCTGGCTGAAGCCCAATGACAGGATCCAGAGTATCAAGCATGTAGGACATCCTGCACGTCCCTACGTTGGGAAGACTTCTCCCTCGAAGACTCCAACACCACCCTCCTTTGTGACGTCAGTACTGGAAGACCGCGACCTTGGATTCCTGCTCCCATGTGGCGGCAGGTGTTTGATTTTATTCACGGCCTTTCACATCCCTCGTGCCGTTCTACTGCACAACTGCTGAAGACGAAGTTCATTTGGCACGGCATTTCTAAGGATGCTAAGGATTGGGTCCGCGCCTGTACTTTTTGCCAAACTTTCAAAGTGCATTGACACACGGATTCAGGAGTGGGCACCTTTCCTCAACCTCAGCGTCGTTTCGCACACATTCACGTCGACGTTGTAGGCCCATTTTCCACATCACAAGGACATCGTTACCTGTTTACCGTCATCGACCGCTCCACTCGTTGGCCTGAAGCCATTCCCAGGGATACTGCAACGTCCGCCGCATGTACATCTGCCTTACTCTCAGGATGGATTGCAAGTTTTGGTATCCCTGTGAATATTACTTCTGACAGGGGAACCACTTTCACTTCTCAATTGTGGACATCATTAGCGAATCTCCTGGGCATCACCCTACATCAGACAACGGCCTACAACCCCGCTGCCATTGTAATGGTTGAACGTTTTTATCACACCTTCAAAGCAGCTTTGATGTCTCACTGCAAGGATTCCAACTGGTTTACTCAGCTTTCCTGGGTCCTCCTGGGACTAAGGACCACTCCTAAAGACGCCCTCGATGTCTTGGCAGCTGAAAT
>NC_090745.1:56521006-56553506 GCF_036898095.1 Palaemon carinicauda | reverse complement strand
TAACTTTGACGTTGCTATTTAGAATAATCTAGAGGTAACTAAGTCATATATATGAGCCCTCAGGGATGCATAGCAACATAAGAGAAACAGCCATCCTGTGAAGGAGCCAAAATTCATCCTCTCTCTCTAAATGACTATACAGTAGTGTGTCCTCTCCAAAGTGTGTAATGTGTTAAAACGTTTCTGTAAATTTGCCAGAAATTTTAAATTTACTGTGTTGTGGTGAGTGCTGGTATTGTGTAAATCTTTGCAACTGGCCCAGGAAGATTTATGTACAAACGTGAAGTATATTTGTATTGTTATAAGGTTAACTATTTTCATTAAGTGTCAAGACTAATTAATTGCGTAAAAGTTAATTTCCAGTGAAACAACAGATTGTATAATTTTCATAAGTAGTAATTTCTTTTGTCTTAGCTTAAGTTTTGTTCAGACTTAATATTTCAAGTGATTTATTTTTTCATTTTCTTCTTTCAAAGTGTCGTAATTTTTAAAAAAATATATTAATTTTTGTAAAGAGTGTATTATTTCGATCACTAGTTTTTATTTCAGTACTCGCTCGTACCCTTGTTAAAGAATCGAAGTAAGAGGAGGTTTTGAATAGTTCTTAGTAATAATTACCCAGCTTTGTTTCGAATGTACTTAAGAGACCTTTGGATATTCAGTGTTTTTATATATTACTGTCTGGGAGTTATAGAACTGTCTCAGAGCTCGGGTATTAATATTTTCAAGTGTAACAGATTTAATATGAAAACAAGCAGGTGAGTTTGGAACTCGAGAGGTTTTGTAGCTTGCCAGCCGTAATATATATAATATTGTATTTTGGTTCCCAGATCACGGGACATATATATATATATATATATATATATATATATATATATATATATATATATATATATATATATATATATATATATATATATATATATATATATTGTAACGAACTTTATCGGGGTTTTTTCAGTTATATTATCATAACTGGTAAAGTAATATTTTGAGTGTCACCTACAGTCACTTTAATTTAATTTTCTTTTAATCGCCATCTAGTGGTTGATGTATTATGCTCTAAGATTGGTACGTCACCCATGGAATGTTTTGTTTTGTTTTCCATGTTGACTGTGGGGGAGTGTGGGGCGAAGTGACGAGGGACCTTTTTTGGAGGTAAATGAGAGTGAGGAAATAAGCTGACATTTTTAAACTTGAAGGTCTCTCCGTGAGTTGGCTCTTCAACCGCTGGAGACTACTAGTGGGAGTGATCCAGTGTCTCCAGTGAAGCAGGCGGTGGAGGATTTGATCGCCCCCTTTGGAGGAGCAGCTCAGCAGCAGTTGAACGCTATCACTTACTCCTGTGCATGGTGAGGGTTTGCCGTAATTGTGTGTGTTATCAGCGGGGAGAAGGACTCTCCACGGACCAGAATCCATCGCTACTGAACTCATGACAGCTGAGACCTATCTTCCTTTTGGTAAGGGTAGCGATTTTGGTTTGCCTCCATTTCATCTATGAAGGAGTAGAGGGCGGCACCTTTAGTGATTTTTCACTGCTGTTTGTGTCGCGCTACGTGGTTAGCGTAAACAAGGTCTCGTCCACGATTGGTCCTCGAACTTTATTCGTCTTTTAGTGAAAGCCTACATCAGGAGTTTTTATTTTTGTATAAATGTAGGTTAATTATTATTGTGATTTATGTGTATTGTGGGGATGGGAAGTTTTGCCTAGATTTGTATCAAGAGGGGTAGATTTAAAGTTCCGAGACTTTCTTGCTCTTTTCTATCTGTCAATGTAATTGTGTAATTTGTCGGGTGAATGGTAATTTGCGAGGTTATTCTTTTCTTTTACTGTTGTCTTGCCTTTCCATGTCGTTGTTGATGAATGGGTCCTATATGTATTTGTTGTAATGTGCTTGTGGTTTGATATCTTCCCATTTAAAGTGATTTTCTGTGTTATTTTGTTTGTAAATAAATATTCAATATGACTCTTGCAGCGTTTTATGATTACCCACTCCTTTAATATCACTGTTACATATTATTGCTAGCTCTGGCTGTGAAGAAAACTTAAAGAACTTGGCCCCCACGGGGTCCATGCGTAACATTTTGGCGACCTTGCCAGGATCCTGTAAAACTAGTATTTTCAGGATCCCCAGAGCGTACGTAATTGTATGTTAACAAATAGTGAAGGAGGTGGTAATTATCAGTTTCGCTAGTTATATTTCTTTGACAAAATGACTGATACAGAGGAAGTGGCTGGGTTTAATGTTTCGGAGTTTTTCCATAGTCCTGATTGGGAGGTGAAGATAGGTGATCTTAGTAAGAGCCATTTAATGGTAACTGGTGAATATCTTGGGTTGCCTATTGTCGCAGGTGTGAAGAAAGGGAGTTTGTTGCTTCAGGTAATGAAGGCTATGCAAGGTAGAATAGCAGGTCCTAGTTTAGCTGAACCAGAGTCAATTAAGGATAAGATAGCTTTACAATAGATAGAAATGGAAAAGTTAAAGTTACAGTTAGAAATGGGTAAGACTGAAGTAGCTATTAGGGAAAGAGAGAGGCTTCATGAGAGGGAACGGGAAAAGCTTAGAGTAGAACAGGAGAAGGTTAGGTTAGATCAGGAAAAAGAATTGGAAAAGCTTAGAATAGCGCAGGAGCAGGTGAGAGTAGAACAGGAAAATCTTAGAGTAGAACAGGAGAGGGCTAGATTAGAGTACGAGAGAGAACAGGAGAAGGTTAGATTAGACCAGGAAAAAGAATTGGAAATTAGGAGAATGGAACATGAATTGCAGGTACTTTGGCTGAAGCGACCAGAAGAAGAAGATAGGTTTAATATTGGCAGCGCGATTAAGTTGGTACCAATATTTAATGAATCCGATGTCGCAGAATTTTTCTCTGCATTCGAAAAATTAACGAGAAAACTGAGTTGGCCAGAATCAATGTGGACTACCTTAGTTCAATGCAGATTGATCGGTAAGGCACAGAAGGTTTATGCAGCGCTAAGTGAAGAGACGGGTGCGGAGTACGAACAGGTCAAAGAGATAATATTGAAGGCTTATGAACTGGTACCGGAGGCGTACCGTCAACGCTTTCGTAACTTGCGTAAACAGTATAACTGCACATTTGTTGAATTTGCTAGAGAGAAAGTAAGTGCGTTTTTAGATTGGTTAAAAGCGAAAGGTATTAAAGATTTTGAAAGTTTAAAGGAATTAATATTAATTGAGGAATTTAAGAATGGAACTTAAAGTACATTTAGAAGACTTGAAATTGGAAACTATAGAAGCAGTAGCGGTTGCTGCGGACGAATATACTTTATCGCATAAGACAGTACATCGGTTTTCATTGAGACTCGATAAATGGGATAAAGGTAAGAAGGGCGAAAAAGCAGCAGTAATGTCTGGTAAGTCGGATGGAGGGAGTTCTCCAAAGAAGGCAAAGTCATCACCAAGTAGGGGTGAAAGTGAAATCATTTGTTTTTTCTGCAGGAAAAAGGGCCATGTTAAGGCTGATTGTACTGCCTGGAAAGGGCAGGGTAAGTCAAAGCCGGTAGGTTTGATTGGTAATGTTGCTGGGAATAGGTCCCAGGTAAGTAGTTGCTTCAGTAAGTACGTTGCAGATGGCGAGGTTTTCGCTAAGGACCGGTCAGGGCCTGGAAGGCGGGTGAGAATACTATGGGACACTGGCGCGGCCCAGTCGGTAATCTTACGGTCCTTATTGCCCTGGGACTTCAGAGAGGAGGAGCCAGAGTATGTAGTATTAGGTGGATTTCCTAATACGGTAGTAGCGTGTCCTCTGGGTGAGTTTTGGGTAGACTCAAGGTGGGTTAATGGACCTATGAAGTTGGCAATGGTGGATGTATTACCCATAAGCAATGTTGATATTGTGTTGGCTAACGATATAGAGGCAGGTACAGTATATGATTGCCCGGTTGTGCAATGCAGGTATGCTGACCCCGTTAGTGAAATTGAACCGGTAATGGTTGTAACTCGTTCGACAGCGCATTCATCTGGGATAGAGGATGAAGGGTTAGGCTTGGATAGTCTAGAGAAGCTGTCAGAGGGAGGGGTTTCTGGGTTAAGTGCTTCTGCGAGTCCTAGTCTGGTCTCTGAGTGGGATAGCTCAGTAGGGTAGGATAGGGAATCACTTAGGTTAGCTCAGAAGGAGGAGTTTGGAAAACTAGGAGTGGAGGTAGATTCTGATTTGAGTAGACCTCGGTATCTGTGGGAAGACGGTATCCTACTGAGGGTGAGTAGGTCAACTATGGTTCCGTCTGATGATTGGGAGGTAAGGAAACAGGTGGTAGTGCCCAATAAATATAGAGACAAGATTTTATGGTTGGGACACGAGGATGTGTTCGCGGGTCACTTTGGAACTGGAAAGACTTTTCGGAAAATTGCTGAACACTTTTATTGGCCAAAGATGAGATCTGAGGTAAAAAGGTTTGTTAATTCTTGCAAAACTTGTCAACTGGTTGGTAAACCCAATCAGAAAATCCCTAAGGCACCTTTAAAACCTATTCCAGCAGTGGGGGAACCTTTTCAGGAAATTTTGATTGACATTGTAGGCCCATTGCCTAAAACCAGCAGTGGTAATCAATACATACTAACTATAATGGATCGAATGTCTAGGTACCCGGAAGCAGTGCCCTTGAGGAGTTTTAAGAGTAAGCAGGTCATAAATGCATTAACAAACTTCTTTTCCAGGTTTGGTTTGCCCAAGACGATTCAATCTGATTGCGGGACTAATTTTACAAGTAAAGATTTTTGTAAAAGTTTACAGGTGTTGAAGGTTCAACATATCAGGTCATTGCCTTACCATCCAGAAAGCCAGGAACAGATTGAGCGATTCCATCAGACGCTGAAATCCATGTTAAAAAAATATTGTGGGGATAATCCAGGAGGATGGGATAAAGTTCTCCCGTATTTACTTTTTGCTTTTAGGTCCATACCAAGTGATGTAATGGGTTTCACTCCCTTTGAATTAGTTTTTGGTCACAAGGTAAGGGGTCCCTTGGATGTGATAAGAGAGAGTTGGGAGGGGAATCACCCTAACATAAGCTTGATAGAGTTCTTGCAAGAGTCCAGGAGTAAGTTAATTAAGGCATGGGAATTTGCTAAGAATAATCTAGTAATTGGTCAGGGGAAGATGAAGGAAAAGTACAACGTAAAGACCAGCGTTAGGGAATTTCAGGTTGGGGATAAGGTACTTGCTCTTCTGCTAATTCCAGGAAATCCCTTAACGGCAAAGTTTTAAGGTCCATGGAAGGTTTCAAAGGTAGTTAGTAGTCTTAACTACCTGATAGAAACACCAGACAGGCGACGTAAGTATCAACTATGCCATGCAAATATGTTGAAACCTTTTATTGAGCGTGAGAGTAAGGAACCCATCTTATTACTCAATAGGGTTGAGCCTAATGTTGTAGATCTCAGCATTGATATGCCATGGCCCAGAAATAATCAGGAAATGTCATGTAATTTGTCTGGGAATTTGCTACAGCTAGAAAGGGATCAGAGGGAGTCTGTGGTAAATTTAGTTGAATCTTTTCCAGAATTGTTTCAGGATTCTCCAGGGCTTACCAATGTATTGAGTCACGATGTGGAAGTGGGGAATGCTAAACCCATCAAGCAAGCTCCCTATAGGACCAATCCAGTAAAAAGGAAGATTATTGATAAGGAAGTAGAGTATATGTTGGAGCACAATTTAATTGAAGACAGTAATAGTCCATGGTCTTCTCCTGTAGTCTTGGTGAAGAAGGAGGGAGGTGAGTATCGGATGTGCTTTGATTACAGGAGAATTAATGCAGTCACTGAGGCTGACAGCTTTCCTCTTCCTCGAGTAGAGGACTGTATTAATGAAATATGGAATGCTCAGTATATTAGTAAGTTTGACTTGTTAAAAGGCTATTGGCAAGTTCCATTGACTAAGCGGGCTCGGGAGGTATCCGCATTTGTAACTCATGAAGGGTTGTATACCTGTAAAGTTATGCCTTTTGGCATGAAAAACGCCTCGGCTACGTTCCAGCATTTGATGAATAAGATTGTGGGTAGACTGGAAGGAGTAGTGGTCTATATTAATGATATCATAGTGTAGAGCCATGATTGAGCTACACACTTAAAGAGGATGGAGAAAATGTTTATTAAGCTCAAGCAAGCAGGGTTGGTGATTAATTTGGCAAAGTGTGACCTAGCAAAGGCAAAGGTAGTTTACTTGGGACATGAAGTAGGTCAGGGTAAAGTACTACCAAAGTCTGCAAATGTAGAGGCAATTGTAAATTTTCAGGTGGTGGATAACAAGAAAGCCATTCGCAGGTTTCTGGGAATGATAGGCTACTATAGAAAATTTATAATAAATTTTTCCCAAATAGCTAATCCTTTAACTAATTTATTGCAGAAAGGAGTGAAATTCCAGTGGTCGAGCGCATGTCAAGAATCATTTAATAAGTTAAAATCCACCTTATTAACTAATCCAATTTTGAAAGCCCCTAATTTTCAAGTACCATTCAAGTTGGCAATATATGCCAGTGATGTGGGTGTTGGAGCTGTCTTGTCGCAGGTAGAGGACCAGGTAGAACATCCAGTGGCTTTCTTCTCAAAGAAATTAACTAAACCACAACAAAATTATTCCACCATAGAGAAGGAGACCTTGAGCCTGATTCTCGTTCTTGAACATTTTGAGGTTTATCTTTCCAGCTGCAGGACACCGATTAAAGTCTGGACAGATCATAATCCTTTATTTTTTTAAAAAAAGTTTAAGAGTCGCAATCAGAGATTGTGTAGGTGGAGCTTATTGTTGCAGTAATGGAGTCTGGATATTAAGCACATCTCTGGAAAAGAGAATGTTGTTTCAGATGCCCTATCCCACTGATTTCTTGTGATAATGAAATTTTTCTTATATCAGGAGATTGGTTTTTTCTTTTTTTTTTATATTGTTAGGATGACACTAGTTAAAGTATTGAAGTTATTAGTGTTCAGATTATATTTTGAAGGACAAAGTAACTAGCTAGTTTTGATAAAATAAATAGGGGTTACTTTGACTTAAGACTTTATCTATCAATTTTTATTCCATAGAAATTTTTATTCAAGGGGGTAAATGTAACGAACTTTATCGGGGTTTTTTCAGTTATATTATCATAACTGGTAAAGTAATATTTTGAGTGTCACCTAAAGTCACTTTAATTTAATTTTCTTTTCATCGCCATCTAGTGGTTGATGTATTAGGCTCTTAGATTGGTACGTCACCCATGGAGTGTTTTGTTTTGTTTTCTATGTTGACTGTGGGGGAGTGTGGGGCGAAGTGACGAGGGACCTTTTTTGGAGGTAAATGGGAGTGAGGAAATAAGCTGCCATTTTTAAACTTGAAGGTCTCACCGTGAGTTGGCTCTTCAACCGCTGGAGACTACTAGTGGGCGTGATCCAGTGTCTCCAGGGAAGCAGGCGGTGGAGGATTTGATCGCCCCCTTTGGAGGAGCAGCTCAGCAGCAGTTGAATGCTATCACTTACTCCTGTGCATGGTGAGGGTTTGCCGTAATTGTGTGTGTTATCAGCGGGGAGAAGGACTCTCCACGGACCAGAATCCATCACTACTGAACTCATGAAAGCTGAGACCTATCTTCCTTTTGGTAAGGGTAGCGATTTTGGTTTGCCTCCATTTCATCTATGAAGGAGTAGAGGGCGGAACCTTTAGTGATTTTTCACTGCTGTTTGTGTCGCGCTACGTGGTTAGCGTAAACAAGGTCTCGTCCACGATTGGTCCTCGAACTTTATTCGTCTTTTAGTGAAAGCCTACATCAGGAGTTTTTATTTTTGTGTGAATGTAGGCTAATTATTATTGTGATTTATGTGTATTGTGGGGATGGGAAGTTTTGCCTAGATTTGTATCAAGAGGGGTAGAGTTAAGGTTCCGAGACTTTCTTGCTTTTTTCTATCTGTCAATGTAATTGTGTAATTTGTCGGGTGAATGGTAGTTTGCGAGGTTATTCTTTCCTTTTACTGTTGTCTTGCCTTTCCGTGTCGTTGTTGATGAATGGGTCCTATATGTATTTGTTGTAATGTGCTTGTGGTTTGATATCTTCCCATTTAAAGTGATTTCCTGTGTTATTTTGTTTGTAAATAAATATTCAATATGACTCTTGCAGCGTTTTATGATTACCCACTCCTTTAATATCACTGTTACATATTATTGCTAGCTCTGGCTGTGAAGAAAACTTAAAGAACTTGGCCCCCACGGGGTCCGTGCGTAACATATATATATATATATATATATATATATATATATATATATATATATATATATATATATATATATATGAGTAGGGATACTTTAACGTGGTAAAAGGGTTTGTGCATCGCCATGATCAACAAAGATGTACTAGTCAAGGTCATCCATACTATGGTGGTTTGCTGTGAGCGATCATCACCAATCCGCACTGGCCAGTGCGGTGATGGACACTGGCCAAATCCCAGACATGACTAAGGAGACGTCCGAGGTCTTTGTCCTGCAGTGGAAAAGATACGGCTGCATTTGTTGCTTTTTTTGGTTATATAAATGAAGATATATTATGTGTGACACACACGCACACACACAGAGTTTGCCTATTGCTATGATCAGCAAAGTTATACTTGTAAGGGGCACCCATACTAGACTGGTTTCCTGAGAGCGATGAGACGAAAATCTCCCACCGTCACCAATCCGCACTGGCCAGTTTGGTGATGAAAACTGGCCAAACTCCAGACATGAACTGATGTGACTGGGGCCTTAGTTCTGCAGTGGACTACAAACGGCTGCATTTGTTATTGTTGTATACTATGGAGTGCACGCACACATAAGGTATTATCTATATTTCTTACTATATTATTATTATTATTATTATTATTATTATTATTATTATTATTATTATTATTATTATTATTATGTGCCAGGCTACATCCCTAATTGGAAAAGCAGAACGCAATAAAACCCTATGGGTGGAGCCCTTAAGTTTAGAGACCAGTGAAGAAAGGCAATAAGTAAGTGAATAAACTACACGAGAAGTAAAAATTCCTACTAAAGATTAGTAATAACGTTAAAATTGATCTATCATATTTTCACACATTGTAAACTATGAGGAGCGACTTAAGTCAATCTGTTCAACATAAAAAAACATTCGCTACAAGTTTAATCTTTTGAAGTTCCACCTATTCAACCGCCCGATTAGGGAGACCATTCCATAATCTGGTCACAGCTGGAATAAACCTTTTAGAATATTGTGTAGTATTGAGCCTTACGATGGAGAAGGCATTACTTAGAATTAACAGCATGCCTGGTACTACGTACAGGATGGTACAGGATGGGTTAGTTTGAATGCAAATGATGGTCAAAATTAGAAAAAAAATTCTTATGAAACCTGCGTAATTTCTGAATGAAGCAGAAAAAAAATCTAATTACGTTAATGACAGCGATTATCAAAGTGGGTTTTTAGAAATAGATAGAAGGGTCATTTAAACATTTTGACTTGTTACCACTTATTTGTTTATCTTTTTAAGAAAGCGAAAGCATAAATACGTAAATTTGAAAAATTACTTCGCACGGCTAAAGCTCCTCAGTTACATTCACAACTCCAGGCTACGATTCACAGTTATAACGCTTAAGCTATCAGTAACTGTAAACGTTATTTACTTCCGTGGAAAAAGAGGAAATGTTTGGATGGAGCACTCCGAAAATGAATCAGATCTGGTAAATATCCGTTGTTTAGTCAGAGCAAAAGGACGAATGAAGTAAAAGGCCTCAGCCAGCACAGGACAGAAGAAAGGATGAGTTCTCCTTGATGAAACCACCAATCAAGTTCCCCTTACCACTTAAAACCGCGAGAGGTCTCTCTCTCTCTCTCTCTCTCTCTCTGGCCTCGTAGTTGGGCTCTTACCCGGGTCAATTTGCGTTCGCTGATGGTATATTATGCGACAGGTATAGTTCTCTGATTATTCACTGGACCTATTTGAATTTCAGCATTAGACACCTGGTCGTTAGTTAATTGCTGTGTTTGTTAGTTAGAGATGAAGACTGAAAGAGAACAGGACGCAAAATAACAGGCTGCAGGTGATAATTGCTTCCTTAAATTGCATACCATTATATATTAAAAAAGCGGGAGGGTGTCAACAAGGTATTCCTCAACCCACTGGGTTGACATTCACAAAATACATTAATTTTCTATTAGTGTATTATGGGGAAACTCTCTCTCTCTCTCTCTCTCTCTCTCTCTCTCTCTCTCTCTCTCTCTCTCTCTAGTCACTGATCTGCAAGTAAATCAGGACAGAGCACCCAGCCAACATGTGTCAATATTTCCCATGCAACCGAGAAGAGCGAAGTGAAAACAGGTGTGGTCCACTGGGTGATTCAGCGCTTTCTGAAATAAGGCCACTCAAACCATAAAATCACTGTTGCTTCGGCAACAATAAATTTTTTCCTACAATCTGCCTAAAGGTCCAGATAGTCTTCATTATTTAAACAGCTCTAATATGAGTGAGAATCTTCATAAAATTATTCGTCATTATTAAGCAGTAATGATATTTTGAACTGAATTGATACAAGTAAAAGGCAGAGTTTAATCGTTAATTTGCCTCCACTTCAATGCACAAAACAGTAGGTTGGCATTCCAAAATGTCAAATAACTGCTCAATCAATGCAACATACAATAATTAAAAGTGAAAGATCCTTTTTACATTTAATCTTTTCGTTCTACATTTAAAACTTATTTTCACCTGTGTTACCACCTACAGATAACACTATAAGGCAACTATCAATTATCTTTGAACATTGAGATGTCCTTTCACGTATTGAATCTCCACTGCAATTATTCGTGCCGTGAGAATGTTAATTGAGTAAATCATATCGATCTGTTACTAACGTAGTTTTGTATCTCTTCTCTCTCTCTCTCTCTCTCTCTCTCTCTCTCTCTCTCTCTCTCTCTCTCTCTCTCTCTCTCTCTCTCTCTTTCTCTCTCTCTCTCTCTCATACAAATCATCTGTCTGTTTTGACTCAAATTAATGTTAAAGGGAAATGTTTAAATTCTAACATTGTAGTAATTCTAGAAGATTGTATCTATCTGGCTTGTAAAAATTCAAAGTTTAGCTACTGAAATTACGGGGTTCACAAGTTAACCAAGTTTTTTCTTATTATAATCCTTTTAATCTAGAGATTAGAACATCCAGAGCCCAGAGGTATTGTTACGATCTTAAAATTGTTACAGGTTCTTTCAATAATTAAAATAAATGTTTCCAAGAACAAACTTATGTAAAGAAAATCAATGTTACTAATTCGTTTACTTTAATTGACAAATCAAATCAGTAGAAAAGGGGAACAGTCAGTAAGGTAGAAATACTTAGGGAAGAGTTTTCTGCAACTGCTGAGACGATATTGGTACGGAGACTTTCAGGCTTGAGAACGTTGCAGAAGGGCGGCTGAAGTTCAGATGAAACTGGCGCAATGACCGGATTCGACGACGTCACAAAAAGGGTGGCATCAAAATGGGACATCAAAAGTCTTCTCCAAGAATTCGATAATAGTGTTAAACTAAGGCAGGCTGCAGGCAGTGTGGGCTACTTCTCGTCACAAGCAGGGAGGGCTGGGTGCTTCACTTTGTCTCTTCTCAACCATAACAGGATTTTGGAGATAAGCTGAAGGAAAGGTTGGAAACGAACTCTCTCAGGCTTCTGGTCTTCTCTGCTTCTTATCTCGTCAGGACCTGGCTCTCATCTGTTTTGGACATTGTTCCTCTCTTGTCTTATGCCCTGTCGTAATTCCCTTGGACAATCTCTTCTTGAAGTTTATATACCCATGTATGGGCGGAGTTAATTACAGTGGGCAGTGGTCATTTCCATAGAAGGTGTTTCTTTTAACAATTCTGTCTCTATTGGCCTCCTCAAAAACGCCCACTTCGATCATGCCATGGAAGCTTCTAGAAGATATTTCTGATGCAATCTGGACCATGTGTTATGTTGTAACAAAAGGGCAGCACATGTTCACCCATGATGACTTTTTCATAAACAAGGATTTCCTTCAGGCTCGGTTTCTCAAAATATGCTGACTCCACTGATTAAGACGATGACATCTTGGTCAAAACAGGACAGTCCCCTTATAGCGGTAGGCGCTCTCGGCGAGGCTCGGTTTACTTTCAAAATGCTGACGACAGTGAAGTGATGACATGATTTGACCAGACGATACAGTAGTCGAATTTCGTCTCACTGGTCACACTTTGGTGATAGATATTTTTGTCTTTTATAACATATCCTTTTAAAAGTATTGTATCTACCCATGTCAGGAATTCAGAAAATCTACTTAAAATTGTAGCATCAATTCTACAGACGGCTGTTGTCTCATATAAACTGTTTTGATATTACTGCTGGAGGAAAGTGGTTCTACCAATTTCCATGCAGTAGTCCCCAAGATTAAAGAACTAAAGAATGAACACTGACTTTTTTCCCAGGGCAAAACAAACAGGGCTTGCAAAGGATCTCCAATCATTAGTACCAATCCTTCTTTACCGGGGGAAACTCCCAATTCGAACTAGTTCACAACTGCATTATAAAGTATAAAACAAAGTTAGATTGTCAAGAATAGATTTTCTTGGTAAAGATAAATCTGTAATGTAGAATAGCCAACCACCCTCTTCATCCCATACAGTGATTGAAGACTGAAAAAAAAAAAAAAGAAATAGACACTATCAATATTTATAGGAGGATAAGTATTTTAGACGCTGTCTACTGACAATCCATCACAGCAACGATGGTGTACTAAGCATTAATCTGTCAAAACAATAAGATAACTCATTCCATTTTATTTTCGATAAAGTTAAACATGAGAACAGAAAACAGGATAATTGAGACAAAAGGGAAAATTTCATCAGCAATGAAGTCTTCCCCCAGAATATCGTGGCCATATTTGGCTATGATGAGGCACACATAAATTTGTTTACATACATGATATGTTACAAATGGGAATCACAATACCTGAATCCAATGTCACATCCATTGCAATATTGATGGATCTTTGCCTGACAGAATAAAAGAAGAAAAGCCAGATGAATCTTAGTACTTGAGATAAATGTAACCATAGGACTACAGAAAATGTGGAGCCCTCCTGTCTTCATTGACTTTGCTTGGTTAGATTTCTATGACAAAGTAAGGAAGTCCTCTTGGCAAGTATGGAATGAGTGTGAAGACATTGCAAGCAAATACAAAAACTTAGGACCTTAAAGCCCTGATGGTTTTGTACCAACCGTGTGTCACACGATCGCACATAGTAACGACATTTCATTTTGCGTATATATTATGCTTGTATCTTCGCTCTCTCCTCGCACTGATAAGGACCTGAAATAACATGTCTGTTTTTCTCACCGTTAACTGTTAAATGTTTCGGTTGAACATGAAATTGCCTGTTATGTCTTTTATGCCTTTTTTGCCTGGAGTTTATGTATATATAAATGGATGTTCTGTAATAAACTTACTCAGTTGCTTTCATCCTGCCTTTGAGTCACAACCTTCTCTCAGCTCGTCACAGTATGTACAGACATAATGTACAGTAGATCCATTGTCGTTTCATATGTCAATGGGGCAAAGCTTCATCTTTCTTCTAGAAAATAAATGCCTAGAAAATAAATGCCATCCCATACTATACCACCAAACAGCACGCAAAATATAATGTATCCAATAAGGCAAGGCATTTATTGGGACAACCATGGCTGTGTCAACTAAACACATTAAACCCATTTGAATGGAGCTGGATCACATATGGAAGATTTGGCATTCCTCTGAACTGCTTTTGCATCTATTATGAGATAGTTCTGGGCATGACTGAACGTAGTTCCAGATAATAATTCATTTGGAAATAAATGATTCAGTACAACGCACAACCCATTGCTCTTTTCAATTGTCCTTGCCAAGTCAAGTTGTACTTCAGGAGACTAACGTCATTAATGAATTGTGATTATTGACTTGAATGTCTTTTCTAGTTAAACTGGAGATTTAGATAAACTTACGAGGACTAGAATCCCAAACATGCTACATGTTACTTGGTCTTCATGTCGTGTTGTTAGGTTTTCTATAAAAAAAAAAAATCATAACAAATTGAAGACATCAGAACATTTTGACGCATCCATTCATTCAATTTCCACATCAAAATACTATGTATTGCGAGGAAGTTTACTGCCATTTCCTGGAATTGACTTCATCTTGGCAATCTTTCTGCTTGCACTACCTTCCCATATAAGAGAGAAAAGAAAATATAAAACCTAGTCAGACATTAATGAAAGATCATGATATAAATTGAAACTTTCCTATGAAATGCTTAAAAGCAAATATTCAAAGATAAACTCAACGAGTTGCATTTAAAATTTATAGCATTATCTTCATTAAAACATGAATTCATGACAACATACATTATGTCTGACTTTCGCTTATTGAAGTGAACCAAT
The DNA here is from genome assembly GCF_036898095.1 of Palaemon carinicauda. Taxonomy (NCBI): domain Eukaryota; kingdom Metazoa; phylum Arthropoda; class Malacostraca; order Decapoda; family Palaemonidae; genus Palaemon; species Palaemon carinicauda. Next base: position 56,539,087 of record NC_090745.1, on the reverse strand, counting down.
TCATTTTCGAAAGAGTTCTCAGGAATGGAATATATAGGTGCGTTAGACATCGAGGGCTACCCATATATGATATCAAGAAGACTTGTTTTATTAGAGAGAGAGAGAGAGAGAGAGAGAGAGAGAGAGAGAGAGAGAGAGAGAGAGTGTGTGTAAAAAAATCACATGGTATAGGACATCCTATTAATATCGTATGCAAACACTAGCTATATCAAGTTTTCTTAGAGCATTATAGTTTTTTTTTTTTTTTTTTCTGGACCGTTTTACTTAGCTCGCAATCAACAGATTTTATTTTGCCTGAGCATATCATAGAACGTGTAAGTTGACAACACTTTAAACTCATGCCGTTGTTACCCTCTAGGTCATAAGATAGTATTACGTAGTCCTGAGAAACAGAGTAGTAAATAATGATAATTTTTGTAATTCTGGAACGAAGGAGAGGAGGAGGAACAAAAAGTACAGGACAGGATGAAGTGATCTGGAAGAGAAGAGGAAAGGACTGGAAGATACCCAGCCCAAGAAGACCAAGGCCACCGGCCACCTCTAGCAAGACACGCCTTCGTGACGACATCCCCTGGAAAGGATTCAGTCCCTCAAAGAAAGATTTACAGAAAATATTTATAATCTTGTAGGATATTTGACTCTTTGTTGTTTTACTTTTTTAATGTTCGTTTATTTACTGTTTGTCTATCATTATTTTGATTACACTGTCAGTTTTTTGTCCAATGTAAATTTGATAGTGATTGTTATAACATACTGTATGTTCAAAGAGCATTATGTTATAAAAAACGTTCGTGAATTTATCAAAGTTTTGTCCTAAACTGCCTCATTATAAGTCACCGAAAGTAGTTAAAAGAAATAACGATGAATATTTAACATGTTTTGAGTATGGAAATCATCATTGGTTTTAAAGAACTTTTAATCGTGATGCATAAGAGTGTCGTTGAGAGCTGAAAAATTATGCCAACTATAAATTCTTATATATTATGTTAAAAGGGCGTTTTTCGCAATATATTCATCTCAACTGTAAGTATCATTGCCAGTTAAAAAAGCTCATAGAGAAACGACGTTTTCTGAAGAAACATTTAAATGGGATCCTCAAGGTACTAGAAGAGTTGGAAGACCCAGGCCTATATGGCTGAGGACTATGAAGCGGGAAGTCAGAGACGATGAATGGAGAATTATTGAATTGAAAACTTGAGATAGAGACGACTGGTGAAATCTAATCGAGGCCCTTTGCATCAATAAGCATAAGAGGAGATGATGATGATGATATATACATTAATATGTGTGTGTGTATCATCTTCATCAGCCCTAACTAGTCCACTGCAGGACACAGGCCTCAGACATGTCCTTCCATTCCCATCTCTTTATAGCCTTTCTATGTCAGTTTATACCAAATAAAAAAAAAAATTCTTAGTTCGTCAATCTATTGTCTTCGTTTCCTTCCCCTGCTTCGTTTGCAATCTCTGTGGAACCATTTTGTTATTTTTTTGTATCTATTATCTGTCATTCTTATACTTCCTGGCCATGTCCATTTATTTTTCTGATATGTTGTTAGAATATCATCTACTTTAGTTTGCTCTAGTATCCATGCTGCTCTTTTTCTGTCTCTTAGTGTTCATCCCATTATTATTCTTTAAACACCTCTTTGAGTTGTAACTATATTATGTTCTGAGGCTTTATTATGGCTCCAAATTTCTGTATGAGTTAATACTGGTAGGATCATCTTTAACAAAAGCTCTCTATTTTCTGGCGATACACATCTTACACCACATTAGGGTATCCTCAGTCAGGATGGGGTATACATATATATATATATATATATATATATATATATATATATATATATATATATATATATATATATATATATATGTATATACAGTATATATATATATATATATATATATATATATATATATATATATATATATATATATATATATATATATATATATATATATATACCCCATCCTGACTGAGGATACCCTAATGTGGTGTAAGATGTGTATCGCCAGAAAATAGAGAGCTTTTGTTAAAGATGATCCTACCAGTATTAACTCATACAGAAATTTGGAGCCATAATAAAGCCTCAGAACATAATATAGTTACAACTCAAAGAGCTGTTTAAAGAATAATAATCTCCTCCAACTCCTAATGATGCAAAGGCTCTCGGTTAGATTTCGCCAGTCGTCTCTATCTTGAGCTTTTAATTCAATACTTCTCCATTCATTATCTCCAACTTCGCGCTTCATAGTCCTCAGCCATCAAGGCCTAGGTCTTCCAACTCTTCTAGTGCCTTGTGGAGCTCAGCTGAACGTTTGGTGAACTAATCTCTTTTGGGGAGTGTGAAGAGCCTGCCCAAACAATCTCCACCCACCCCGCATCATGATCTCATCCGCATATGGCGCTCAAGTAATCTCTCTCATAGTTTCATTTTAAATCCTGTCCTTCCATTTAACTCCCAATGTCGTTCTGAAGGCTTTGTTTTATATATATATATATATATATATATATATATATATATATATATATATATATATATATATATATATATATATAGCCTATATATATATATATATATATATATATATATATATATATATATATATATATATATATATATTATACTGTACATATATCTACATGCGTAATATATACAGACACGCATATATATATATATATATATATATATATATATATATATATATATACAGTATATATATATATAATATATATATATATATATATATATATATATATATATATATATATATATATATATATATATATATATATATACTGATATTGCTATTGATATAAATTCATTGATGTAATTTCGCAGAAAAAATCCGGATTTTTCAAACACCTGAATAAAAGAATGAAACTATTACAAAGTAGAGGATGAAGTACTTTAAAGGAGTCTAACTCATGAGAATGCAGTATAGCATGTAACCTACTTTCATCTCAAAAAGATAGCAAAACTCAAATCAAGGGGCGTTTGAAGAACAGAACTGCAAGGTTTTCCTCTCTTGCTCTTAATCCTGGCGTTTGTTCCTCGCTAAGTCAAGTACGTCTGTCTAAATACCTATGCGTTAAGCGTGTAAGGTGGAAAGTGGCTAAAAGGCATCTTCTTCCTAGATGGGCCTGGTTCCAGTCATTTTGGCTCAGGGCCATCCTGCTGCTGTATTAGATGAAACAGCCATCTCCACAGATCATTTGGGCCTAGTTGGCAACCACATCTACGTTTCTACAATGAACCATCAGCCCACACCCTCCTTATCAGAGAAGGGGAATCTTGCTCCTGCTGATACATAGGCCAAATATATAAAAATATCTATTTATCTTTTTTTTATCTATTCTAATAGACGAGTGCTACTTTGCGTAAATTAGAGCATGTATAAACATCCATAAAACCACATAGTCATTTCACGTTACCTATTAGAATTTTGACATCATTGTTTGCAACTTTACCAATAGCCTACACATCACCTCAAAATATATGCCACTGCCCATTTCACAGAGTTGATAAAAAAGAAGCATCGCTCAATATCTAAAGATACTCTTAATTGAAGTTTCCTAATTTTTCGAAAGGAAAAAACATACATAAAGAACGAATCTAAGGAAAACTTAATTGGCGAATGCTGGATAATTAGGATGAGTTCGGGATTTCTTTCCCTTGTCACCGGTGCAAGAGAGTAAAAAGGGTGAAATGATAAAATGATTACTGAACAAAACTGTGAATTGGAATATATTTATGATCACCAAAGTTCCAGGAAACTATTTATCACATCTAGAACAAACAACCATTCTATTCTTCAAGGGATAGAACAGAACCAGCCACCCGAGCAGTCGAAAGAACAACATTAGTTTCGATATTCTGGGTGGAAGAAGTGTACAATAGTAGATCGTAACAGAATTGGGACATTCTCCGGGATCTGAATAGTTATCCTATTTGTAATTCAAAGATTGCTCGTAAAGTAAACCTTTGTTAATTGTATAAAATAGCCAGCAAACATGTCAGTTTTTTTTTTCTTTTTTTTTTGATAAATTTTGTGAGGATCAACACGTTGAGAAGTTAAGTGATCTTAAGAAATCCAGCTTAGTGAGTCTAGGCAAACATCTTGAGTTTAATGTTGAAAATTCAATGAAGAAAGAGAATATTAAACATGTGTTAGTACATTTTGTCGAAGACGATGTGTTACCTCAGGATGTCTTAGATACGATGGACAGGGAATCCGTGAGTTCTGATTTACCAGGTGTAGGAACTGAAAGGCTTTGAATAGAAGCTCGTTTAAGAGAAAAAGAGTTGGAAGCTCAGGCTGAGCGGGAGAGAAGTGAAGCAGAATTTAAACGGAACAGTTAGCAGCTGAGCGTGGGAGAAGGGAAACTGAATTTAGACATGAACAATTACAAGCTGGGGAGAGATCTAAAGATAGGGAAGCTTAGATAAAGCTTCATGAGCTTAATATTCAAAAGGAGTTAGAGCTTGAAAAAAAAAGTTAAGTATGCTAATTCTAATGATACAGGTAAGACTACTGGAGGTCAGATATTTCTCCAGAAGATAGAGTTATGCCTCCTTTTCATGAAAAGGATTTAGATAAATATTTTGTCTGTTTTGGAAGAAAAGCTAAGAATAATAAGTGGCCAGCAGAAAATTGGGCTTGAGGGTACACTCGGGCACACTATTCCATCTAATTTCTCTTCCTCTTGTTTTGTTAAAGTTTATATAGTTTATATAGGAGTTATTTATTTCAATGTTACTCTTCTTAAAATATTTTCTTTTTTCCTTTCCTCACTGGGCTATTTTCCTTGTTGAAGCCCCTGGGCTTATAGCATCTTGCTATTCCAACTAGGGTTGTAGCTTAGCAAGTAATAATAATAATAATAATAATAATAATAATAATAATAATAATAATAATAATAATAATACAGTATGTTATCATTAGTTTTGTGTGGTAGGGCACAAAAAGTTTATGCTTTTATTCCTGAGGATAGAGTGGATGATTATGAATTCTTGAAAAATGCTTCTCTACAAGCCTATGAATTAATTCTGGAAGTTTATAGGATAAAGTTTAGGAGTTGGACGACACAAGATAAGCAGACATAGGTAGAATTTCATGATCATCACCATCATCTCCTCCTACGCCAGTCTCTCTATCTTGAACTTTTAAATCAATACTTCTCCATTCATCTCCTACTTCACGCTTCATAGTCCTCAACCCTGTAGGTTTGGGTCTTCCAACTCTTCTAGTGCCTTGAGGAGGTAGAATTTAGTAGAGATCAATCAGATTGGTTTGATAAATGGTGTGAAGCAGCAGAGTGTAGGGAAGATTTTGTTAGTTTAAGAGAATTCATTTTCGTTTTAATTTGAAAATCGTTATAGTGAAAATGCTAAGGTCTACTCAAATGAGAGTAAGTTATCTAACATTAATGAAACAGCTGTATGTGGTGATGATTATGTACTGGCTCACAGGCAGTCTAGCTCTAATGATAAAAGGTTTAATAAGTCAAAACACTAAAGGGATACAGATAAGCATACTTATACAGATGTGTCGATCATAGGTCTAATTCTGACTCACATGGCAAGTCTCAAAGTAGCAGGTTTAATAGCAATTCTATTACCAGCAGTTATGTAATATGTGACTATTGTAAGAAACAAGGTCACACGGTGTCTGAATGTTTAAAGTTGAAAAGGAAAGAAGCTAAAACTGTGGCTCTTGTAACTCTACCAGCTTAGTGTGCTACCAGTAGAGGTTAACACTATAAATGACCACGTTTTTGATAGGATGCCTGTTAACTCCAGTGTTTGTGCCAGACCTGTTGATAAGGTTTTCCAACCATGTACTTTAAGTGTTTTGTTGCTATTGATGATGGCTCACTGCACCCTGTTTGTATCGTGTGTGATACTGCTTGTGCCCAGTCACTTGTTTTGAGGGAAGTTGTCCCTGTGACTGAGCATTCGTTTATTGGGAAGTTTGCTCCCGTTTGTGTGGTTGGTGGCGGCCATCTTTGCGTTCCCTTGCATCGTATGGATCTTCAGTGTGACTGCTTATCACGGCCTATGCCTATTTATGCCTATTTATGGCGTTCAATTTTTGTTTGGTAATGACTTGGTAGATGAGAATGTTGATGTCCGACCAAAGATGGTTAAAGAGCCAGTTCTTGATCAGGAGATGGAGGTTCTCAGTCATGGTTTGTCTACTCTGTTTTCTTTGAGTGCTGAGACTCATGGGTAATGGTAATCTCAGAGTTATACCTGCACGTCTTAAAACAAGGTGTCGGTTTGTGATAATGTCTCTACTATTGTTTCTTTTACAGACTTATCTCGTGAATACTCGTTGGTTTGTAGTGCTGCATCCACTATTAATTGTTATACTGTCTTATCTCGTGAAGATATGATAGTTCATGATATTTGTTCAATTGCTGGATGATCTTCTAACATGTCTAATAATGATTTGTTAGTTCCTGATAATAACTGCTGTCAACTGTTCTACCAACCTGTCTTGAGAAGACGTTTTGGTTCATGATGTCATGTCTTCTGACTGCTCTACTAACTTTTCTTGTGATGATTCTCTTCTTTTGAGAATGCTAATAACCCGTCTTTTGAAGGCACTTTTGTTTGTGATAATGTCGCTTCCAATGATAGTGTTAACTTTTCTGAGAAATATTTGTTTGATCAGTTTAATAATGATTTGTCTTATTCCAGACATGTATCAGAAATAACTGATATTTTGTTGTTATTCAATGAATATTGTAATCCCGTGTCTGACTCAAAGTTAATCGTAGGACCATGCTGTTGCTCAGGTTGTTTTCCCTGAAAATCAAAATGTTGATGTTATCAGTTTCGTTTATGAACAACCTATGACTGGTCATTTTGAAGTGAGTAGGATTTTGAGTTATGATATAAGACATTTTATTTGCATGATATTTGGCAGGGTGTGATTCAGTTTTATTATGCTTGTCCTGTATGTTAAGCTAATGTGAAATCCAATCAGTCTTATTTGAAAACCTCCCTAAAGTACATTTCTGCATTTGATGTATTATTTCGTCATGTCCCTAAAAATGATGTTAAACAGAGGCCGAAAAGGGGCATAGGTTGAATATTGCTTGTGAATTTTGTATCTGTTAAGAGGAAACCTGTTAGTTTTCCTTGTAATGATTTCCATTGATATTTTGTGATTGTCAAATCTGTAAATTTTGAAGTTTCACTTAAAGTTTGTAATACAAAATTATACTTTATTTTCATTGAAATGAAAACATTATATTTGTAAACTTGTATGATAAGATTATTCTGTTTGTATATGTGATAATTTGTTGGTTAATGGCCTCAACATTTTGTTAGGCAGGGGATTTGTTATATGCACACTAAATTTATGTATAATGAATGATAAAACTTGCAAAAAAAGGGCTTATTTTTTCATATACGATGTGAAATAAAACAATAGATGTGTTCATTTGTGTTGCTGTAAAAGTAAAACAAATTATGATTGAAATATCGTTGTGTTCTGGAACAAGAGCTCTAGATACTCCTTCGGCGCCAGCAAGAAGATTCGAGAGGGATTCCCTGGTACTCCGTCATATTGCGTAATGCTATTCCCGGGAGCATTTATTCAGTCAGGAACATTCAGGAGTATTTGTCCTTCGTATATAGAGGACAGGTGACGAGCGAGAGGCAAGAAGACCTGAGTGAATGCTACTCGCTACTTACTTTGGCGGCTGCTTTTCCGGTCCCATACAGCAGTGGAGACATTTCGGCTACATCTTACGTGGCCTGGAATTCGTTACTGAACTTGCAACGATATAATATCTCGAAGAAGGTAAAGAAAATGCATCTATTCAATATAAGAAGCTGTTTCCTTACATATTAACCTTTTATATCAGAAACTAAGCAACGTCATCTGTCCCTCACTGCATAGAAGTTTGTGAAGTCACCTCAATAAATACTTCTTCGTTAGAACTTATGTATATTACTAATTAGCTTTGGCCTGCCGTGAGTATTTTTGGGATCTTGTATGATACTCTAAATACTTATGTTAAATCTTAAATATAGTTATATTTTATGTGTGCTGACTATCACTTTCATTTGCTGTTAATGTTTTGCTTTTGTATCGTAAACTTTGAGTAGATTTTGCATAATCTACGTCGTGTACAATAGTTGAACGTAAACACAGCAACACGTGTATGACCGATTATTATGTTAGTACGTTAGTTCAAGATGAAAAAATCAAAATTCTACATTAGGATAACAGTATTATTATTATTACAAGGTTGGCTATAACTCAAGTTGGAAAGGATAGTTTCTATAAGCCCAAGGGCTCCAACAAGGAAAAATAGCCCAGTGAGAAAAAGAAACAAGGAAATAAATAAACTACAAGAGAAGAATAAACAATCAAATTACAATACATCAAGAACAGTAACAGCATTAAATTCGATCCTTCACATATAATTTAAAAAAAAAAGAGAAAAAAAAACAAGAGGGAAGAGAAATAAGATAGAACAGCATGCCTAAGTGTACCCCCTAGCAAGATAACTCTAATCCAAGACGCCAGGCCAAGGTCCAGAGGCTATGGCACTCACCAAGACCAGAGAACAAAGGTTTAATTTTGGAGTGGCCTCATAGACGAGCCTCTTACCATAGCTAAAGAGTCTCTTCTACCCTTACTAAGAGAAAAGTAGCCACTAAACAATTATATTGCAGTAGTTAACCCCTTTGAGCGAAGGAGAATTGTTTGGTAATCTCAGCGTTGTCAGGTGTATGAGGACAGAGGCGAATGTGGTAAGAATAGGCCAGACAATTTGGTGTATATGTAGGCAAAGTCAAAATGAGCCGTACCCAGAGAGAAGGATCCAATATAGTAGTACTGTCTGGCCAGTCAAAGGACCCAGCAACTCTTTAACGGTAGTATATCAACAGGTAGCTGGTGCCCTGGCCAAACTACAACCTATTATTTACGTATATTTTTTTTTCGAAATTATAAACATTGATAAATATATAATGATAAATTTAGCAATTTAGTCATATTCTACTGCAGCCGAAAAGTCAAAATAACATGATTTTAGAATTTGCCTGAGTGTGGGGCAGCTCTAGGCCATGGTCCAGTCGGCCCAATGGGTAATTGCTCCTATCAAAGCAAACATGATAATCATGGGCTTGATTATTGTAGAGGGATACATAGAGTAGCATTTAAACATACTCTATCTCTAGCATAGATTTGCTGAGGAGGCCGTGTTACCTGACTGGACGAAAGAGAAGGAGCATTTGAAGACGAATTACAAATAAATCATATCTTCCATGGTTGTGTGGTGACCACGTTTTGTTATCACTTAATAATTCAGCTCTATTTATGCATCAGTATATATATAGATATGTATGTATATATATATATATATATATATATATATATATATATATATATATATATATATATATATATATATATATATATATATATATATATATATATATGTGTATGTGTGTGTGTGTGTGTGTGTGTATATAAATGAATAGCACACACATACACACACACACACACACACACACACACACATATATATATATATATATATATATATATATATATATATATATATATATATATATATATATATATATGTATATATATATATATATATATATATATATATATATATATATATATATATGTATATATATATATATATATATATATATATATATATATATATATATATATATATGTATATATATATATATATATATATATATATATATATATATCAAAAATTTTAAATATTTTTTATTTTTCCTAACATACTTACCGAGAACTACTTTCTTATAGGAGATCACTGGTTATCTCTCTCTGCGACCAGAGTTTTGAATAGATACCCCGCCCCCGCTCCGCGCTCTCAGTAGCTTTTACCCCCGTCATCCAGGAATGTGCCCCGAGGGTAGGATTAACGGTAGGTCGCCCGTTAGTTGGGTCACGTTCCTCATTAAGTTCTATTGCATTAGCATCATGCTAGTAAGGGAAGAAGGCACTCGGGGAAGGAAGGGAGGGCCATTACCCGAAAGTAGTTCTCGGTAAGTATGTTAGGAAAAATAAAAATTATTTAAAATTTTTGATTTGTTCCAACACGAATACTTACCTTCGAACTACTTTCTTATAGGAGACTTACACTTTAGGAGGCGGGAGTGCCAATCTGACTCACTGACCCGGTCGTGGAGGCCAACAGGCCTCAGTATAACGAGACCTACCAGAGAGCGGAAGCGAGGGTAACTATTCAAACAATTCACGTTAGTGTCTTAGAACTCACCTTTTGAAAACTTCTTTCGACGTTTCTTCTCGACGTGTAGTCGTGAAGAATGTGTGATTCCTGGGAACAGATGGTACTCCCCGAAGAGGCAAGTAAGCAACTGGGTAGGAGGTAGGAAAACCGCACTTGTGCCTACCGGTCGCTAGTCTTGAATGTGCCTGGGGTTTACCGTTACACCGCTTGGAGGGCGGAGATGACTGTTCCAATGGAGTACCCGTCCAAGGATTTCCTTGAGTAGTCCTTGAGGTAGTGGGCAGTAAAGGTTGACTGGCTCGACCAAGTACCTGCTCGCAGGATTTGCCGTACTGCCATGTTTTTCTCAAAGGCTAAGGAGGTGCTCAGGCCCCTGATGTCATGAGGTCTGGGAGTGCCTGGCACTGCTATGCCAGCTTCCTTGTAAGATCTGGTGATCACCTGTCTCAACCAGACGGAGATTGTGTTTTTGGAAACTTGTTTCTTATTAATACCTGTGGAAACGAAGAGGCTCTTGACATCCGGTCGGAGATGCGCTGTCCTTTCCAGGTATTTTCTAATTGTTCGCACTGGGCACAATTTTAAGTCTTCTGCATTACCTGTCTTAGGGATGGCAGGAATTGAGAAACCTTCAAACCTCGGGTCCCAGACTGCTGGGTTCTGAGTCTTGGCCACAAAAGAAGGCACGAACTTGAAGGATACTTCTTTTCACCCCTTTGAGTGAGAGACGTCGTATGACAAACCATGGATCTCTCCCACTCTCTTAGCGGACGCCAAGGCCAGCAAGAAGATGGCCTTGAGGGTGAGATCTTTGTCCATGATATCCTTCAAGGGTTCAAAGGGGGGACGACACAGCATCTTTCGGACCTTGCCTAAGTCCCACTGGGGCACCCTCCTCGCCTTAGGGGGCAAGACTGCTCGAAGCTTTTGACAAGCATCGCTATGTGTCTCAAGGCCCCCAGGTCGATGCCCTTCAGGAGGAAGACTTGGCCTAAGGCAGCCCGAACTCCGTTTATGGCTGGGATTGACATCTCTACTTTGTCCCTGAGAAATCATCAGAAAATCTGCTATGTCTGGGACAGAGGCCTTAAGAGGTCTAATGTGCCTCTCAGAGCACCACTTCGTGATGGAGGCCCATTTTGTCTGGTAGACCGCGGCTGACGACTTTCTCAGGTATAGAGACATTCTCTTAGCCGTGGAGGAAGAATATCCTTCTTTCTTCAGGAGCCGCTCTATAGTCTCCAGGCGTGAAGACGTAGGGAGAGTGGGTTGTCGTGAAGCCTGAGAAAGTGAGGCTGGTGCAGAAGGTCTGACCTGGCGGACAGAGGCCACGGCGGTTGACTCGATAGGTCTTTTAGATCCGCGAACCACTCTCTCTCTCCGGCCACCAGGGCGCTACCAAAGTCATCTTTAGGTTTCGGGCCGTCCTTACTCTGTTGAGCACTTGTCTTATCAACGTGAAAAGGGGGAAAGGCGTACACATCCAGATTGTCCCACTTGTGCTGAAAAGCGTCTTCTAAGGCTGCTTTCGGGTCTGGTACAGGGGAGCAATAGACTGGGAGTTGGGCGTTGAGGTTGTTGCAAAGAGGTCAATCAACGGGGAACCCCAGCGTTGAATGATGAGCTTGGCTACTTCTGGGAGAAGGGACCATTCTGTCCCTACTATCTGGCCCATTCTGCTGAGGCCGTCGGCCAGAATTTTTTCTTCCCGGGAATGAACCTTTCTAACATCACCACTTGATTTTCTTCTGCTCAATCTAGAATCTCTATGGTGAGATCGCAAAACTCCTTCAATTACAAGCACCCTGCTTCTTTATGTATGCCACTACCGTGGCGTTGTCGCACATCAACGCCACGGTGTTTCCCTTTAGCAGAATTGTGAAGTGTAGGCACGCCTTCTGGACTGCTTCCAACTCCAGGACATTGATGTGGAGTTGCCTCTCCCCTTCCAACCAGGTCTCTCGTGCTGTTTCGTCGAGGAGAAGGGCTCCCCATCCCTGGTTGGAGGCATCTGTGAACAGTAGTAACTTGGGAGGGCCGGCCCCGAAGGGCGTCCCCTTGAGTGAGTTCGACTGGCAATGCCACCATTCTAGGGAGGGTCTCGTGTCTGGAAGGACTGGGATTAGCACCTGCTGTGAATCCGTCTGGTACCAGAGGTTCTTGAGATTCCATTGGATGGATCTGAGCCTTACCCTCCCTTGGGGAACTAGGTTCTCCAATGAGACCACGTGACCTATCAGCTTCTGCCCGTCTTTCGCCCTCCTGGGGTGTTCTGACAGGAACGGCTGACTAATGTGCCTGAGGTTTCTTATCTTGCCCTCCGAAGGGAAAACTTTTCCCCGAATGATGTCTAATGTCATTCCCAAGTAGTTCATTCTGGTGGATGGGGATAGATTTGACTCCTTCGTGTTGATTACGATCCCCAGATCCTTGCAAAACTGGAGGAGACTTCTCCCTTGTTCCTCCAAGAGGACCATTGAGGCGGAAAGAAGCCACCAGTCGTCCAGGTAACTGATAAGGCGAATGCCTCGTTCGTGAGCCCCCACTGAGACAGCCGTGAAGACTCTCGTGAACACTTGGGGCGCTGTTGACAGACCAAAGCAAAGGGTTCTGAATTGCAGGATCTGGGAACCCCATTTCACCCGGAGGAACTTTCGACCCAAGGTGTGGACCGGAATCTGGAAGTATACGTCCTTGGGGTCGATGGTCATCATATAATCTTTCTCCCTCAAGGACAGCAGGACTGACTTCGGGGTGTCCATTTTGAAGTCCGTCTTCTTGACGAACTTGTTGAGAGCTGACAGATCTATAACCGGTCTCCACCCCCCGGCGCTTTCCCCACCAGGAACAGGCGATTGTAGAAATCTGGCCCTGGGAGAAGAACTTCTTCCATGGCACCCTTCTCTAACATGGACGATACCCCCTCTTGAAGGGCGGTCCTCTTTAAGGGGTCTTTGGGAGCTAGCCATTCTGTCCGGTTGGCCGGAATAAGCGGGGGTGGTTCCGTTTAGGAACGGAAGTCTGTAGCACTCCTTTAGTACGGACACTGTCCAAGGCTCTGTTATTCTAGAGGGACGACCTGATCTGCCTCTCCTAGAGGCGGAGTAACCCGACCTGAAGGAGCTTGAGGGCGCTGGAGCTCCCCTGCGGGGGGGCTGAGGCGTTGTGGACCAGGGGGAAGAGGGGGGCCTCTCTCCCCGTAGTGCTGGTAGAGGCTTGGGGTTTTTACGGCACTATCCGAGACGGACCTCTTATAGGGCGGTCTCCTAGAAGTCGTAGGTCTGGGGACGATAGCCTCCTTCTTTTTCAAGACCTTCTCCATTATGGCTTCTAGTTCCTTCAGAGGAAACAAAGACTCTCCCCACAGGGGAAGGTTGCGAATGGCTCGCGCCTCCCTGTCTGGTACCTTCCGAGACACCTTCGCCAGAACAGTGTCTCGCTTCCAGAGCACCCAGTTAGCTGTTAGTGCGAGAGACTGATATGTCAAAAACTTAAGGGTTTTACCCCCGGAGGTAAAGAGGTCCCTCAGTAGGCCTTGCTGGTCAGGGTCCTCGGGGTCGAAGGAGGCTTGTACACCTACCAAAGTGGAAGCCCACCAGTCCAGCCAAGAGGAGACGTTTACTAAGTCCCTCGACATTTTCTCCATCATGGAGGCTTCTGCTGGCGAGAAACAGACTGGGGCCGAAGAGGCTCTACCGTCTGAAACGCCTTGACTTAGGATGTCTACTGCTGACTCCACCTTAAGGGGCCTGGGCGTCGTCCCGCTGGTACATAGACTTTGCCTTGGGGTCTGAGGCCCTGGAGCAATTTTGAGGACCTCTGGGTTTTGGGGGCCTCGGCATTGCTGGCCACTACCTTGCCGAGATGCTCCTGCTCTAGGACTAGATCTCGGGCTAGAGGAAGTGCTAGGGACGTCTTAGGTTGGGAGGGAGTCTGCATGATCCTCAAAAGGCTTGACTTCTAGGAAACTTCATCCGTAGCCCCAGGTTCCACTATTTTGTGGTGCCTTCTGAAAAGGCTAACCACTCTCCTATAGACGGAGTCCTCCGTCAGGGAACCCTCCCCTCCGTCAGCCGAGGTCTCGGCCTGGGGCAGGGAGCTGGGTTACCGGGCACGCCGACTGGACGTCTAGCTCTTTGAGGCCAGGGGCGCCGTCCTGCCGAGGTACTGGATTTTATCTGCGGGGACGTCCCCACCAGGGTCTGGGTTAACGCAGGCAACGCTGGTTCAGCGGGGACTCTCGTCCGCCCAAGGGCTCTGGGTGCCGAGGATGCGGTTCCCGTGGGCTGACCCAACAGCGGGAACCGTTCCTTCCGACCCGAAGGCTGCACCAGCTGGGCTGGTTCGGCCAGGCCGCCCGACCAGAAGCGCGTTTCCCCCCGCTGGGCGGGGTGAACCGGAGGCTTCGGGGACTTACGCTTACCTGTAGAGTCCTTCCTACGTCTTGATCTCGAGGAGCCGGGTCACCGGGTACTCCCCATCGGGCGCTTCGGTTCTGGAATACCAGGCACTCCCTTGCGGTGGTACCGGTCTTCCCCGGCGGGAGCTCCGCACCCGGTTCGGGGGTCAGAACCGGCATCGCCGTACCGTCGAGGACTACTGTTCGTGTATTCTCTCTGGGGGACGCGGACGCGGATCCCTGTGGGCTGACCCGACGGAGGGAACCGTTCCTTTAAGTCCGAGGGCCGAACCAGCTGTGCTGATTCGGCCAGGCTGCCCGTAAAGAAGCCTGGTTACACCCGCTGGCGGGGTGAACCAGAAGCTTCGCGGCCTTACGCCTGCCTGAAGAGGCCTTCTCGCATTTCTCCCTACGAGGGTTATATCTGCGTCTGGAGGATGGCCTTCGTGGTGAGAAAAACCCTGGGCTGCTGGTCCGGGGAACGCTGCAATACAGACCTGGGAGGCTCCTTCTCGGCGAGGCCCTCGGCTGCAGAAGAGACTGAAAAATACGCCAAAGAGACTGGAGAAGAATTAGGGACATTTCTCCCCCACATGGGGTCATCAGAGGAGACGTGGCCTGCTTGCACCAGGACTCCGTCTCCCCACACACTCTAGAAAGTAGCACTTACCTCGAACTACTTCTTAGGAGTTACCTTCTCCGCAAAAGACCCACCTCGTCTCCTACTCTGGGTAGGAGAGGGTGGTAGGGAAGCTCTGTCAGGCGAGACACCCGGCGCTAGTCTTCTTAGGTGAACCCTTCGTCGCCTACTTCTTCTTGGTGCTATACCGCACCCACTCAAACTCCTGGGGAAGACAATGGGCACTTCCCCGCAACTGACTTACCTCGTCCCCTACTCTGGGTAGGGGAAGATGGCTGTATAAGAAGCTCTATTCGACGAGGCATCGGGAAGAAAGTGGCGAGGAGAGGCTCGTCTTCCTATGAGCCTCTTGGATGTATTCTTCCTCTTGGTGCCGAAGTGCCCTCACTGCACTACGTTACAGGACTAGTAGTCCTGACACGTGGTTGTAGGGGAACATAAGCTGCCCCTACACAGCTAACACAGAGGATAAGGGGAGGAAGAATGATTTATTGTAAAATTGTTACCTTCAGCTATTAATTCCTTGAAGGGAATCAAGGAATACTGCTCCATAGCACACACAACGCACGACACAAGCACTTAAGGAAATGAATTAAACACTGGGTAAGCACACGGTTGAAAAGTGAACACACAGGAACACTTGGGAAAAAACGCAAGTTGCCACGCTGGGAACACGTGTGGCACAGGACGCACACAAAGGATCGACAGAGATACGAGAGCGAGAGATGTTCACCTCTCGCGACCAGAGAACTTAATGAGGAACGTGACCCGACTAACGGGCGACCTACCGTTAATCCTACCCTCGGGGCACATTCCTGGATGACAGGGGTAAAAGCTACTGAGAGCGCGGAGCGGGGGGTTGGGTATCTATTCAAAACTCTGGTCGCAGAGAGAGATAACCAGTGATCTCCTATAAGAAAGTAGTCGAAGGTAAGTATTATTGTTGGAACAATATATATATATATATATATATATATATATATATATATATATATATATATATATATATATATATATATGTGTGTGTGTGTGTGTGTGTGTGTGTGTGTGTGTGTGTGTGTAGGGAAGTAAACTGTAGATGTTGAATGAAAATCATATCAGTAAGGTTGAGATTTTTTTTATTGCATAATACATGGGGCTGAAAAATGTACAGAAGTGAAGAAGCGGTTTAAGGTCATCATAAGTTAGTGTTTAATTGTGTGGAGAGAGACGGCAACTTCCTCTTTTACATTCAGCTTCTCCCATTCAGGGCTAGCCACAGAGGATCATCTGTCTCCATCTACTTATATCCTTCATATCTTTTAGTAAATCTATATACCTCCTCCCTCTACTAGGTGGATTCTTGCTTTGCATCCTCCTTCTGACCTTCTCTTCCTCCCTCCTCTTCACATTCCCGAACCACCTTAGTGTTACTTCCACTACTTTCTTTCCATACATATTGAGATGTGCAGTTCTTTTGATGAACTTATTTCTGATCTTATTCTTCCTCGTTACTCCTAATGAGAACCTTAACATTTTCCTGTCTTCAACTTCCATCTCTGCTTCTTGATACATGGTTAAAATAATTGTCTCCAAACTATACAGCATAGCTGGTCTTACCACCTTCTTATAAACCTTCCCTTTTGTCGCATACCACAGCTGATACCTCCAGCCATTCCACCCAGCTTAAATTCTCCTCCTCACCTCCCAATTGCACTCACCATCACTTTGTATAGCTGATCCCAAATATTTGAATCCAAATACCTTTTTTTATTTCTATACTTTCCAGTCGTACTGCATTCCCGCCATCTTCTTTATTTGTACATAAATACCTAATTCAGTTGATTTTTATACCCCTACTCTTTGGAGTATTGCTTGGTTGAAGATTGCCTGGCTCTGTGGCCAAGCAACACTGCAGCCCATAGTCCCTAGAACATACCTCCAAATTTCCAGATTTGCTTCAACATCCTCATTACTCTCTCCACAGATTACTAGGTCATCTGCAAAGAATATAGACCATAGAGACTCCTGCCTAATTCTATTGCTCAATCTGACCATGATAATTGTAAACAGGAAAGTATTGTGGTGGTCGATGTGGTAATGTCCCTAACTGAAGAATGCCAGAAGGGGGTTCAAGTCCTGCTTGTTAGTTCCTTTGAAGCTGCAACCTCGCTATCCATGTAAGCTAAGGATTGGGTGTTTAGGCGAGCCTATAGGTCTATCTGCTGAAGAATCAGCAGCCATTGCTTGGCACTCCTTGGTCCTAGCTTGGGTGGAAAGGGGCTCTGGGCACTGATCATATGTATATATGGTCAGTCTCCAGGGCATTGTCATGCTCGAGAGAGCAATGTCACTGTCCCTGGTCTCTGCCATTCATGAGCGGCCTTTAAACCTCTAAATCCCATTTCAACATAAAACCATTCCATTGCGCCTACAACACATATTCACTCAACGGGTTAACTACTGAACTATAACTGTTCAGTGGCTACTTTTCACTTGATAAAGGTAGATAAGACTAGCTATGGTAAGCAGCTCTTCTCTAGTCTTGGGTAGTGTCATGGCCTCTGTACCATGGTCTTCCACTGTCTTGGATTAGAGTTTTCTTGTTTAAAGGTTAAAGGTGTTTAGTTTCAGTTCCAGTTTCATCAAAAGACATGCTCACCAGAACGTCAGCCGGGCAAGCCCAACCCGCTGCTATGGTAACCTACCACGTCAGTGGCCTCCCAATAAACAGCTTAAACTCACGGTCCCGGTCTGGGATCATTATGCTGCCATGCAAATGATAGTTAAACAC